>NC_033799.1:76663729-76747057 GCF_001876935.1 Asparagus officinalis | reverse complement strand
ATATAAGTGTTCATAAGGTGACGCCTTAGATAATCATCTAAGAACGCGACCTAAAATCACATGATTGAGCTATATTATGGATGATCCGCTCCGTTGAACTTGATCTACGTATTTTAAAAGCCCAACAGACCAAGTTTGGGGTGAACCCATCGTCGTTTAACCATTCGTCGAGCCATGTGAAAAGTTCTATTCATTCGAAACCGTTAAAATTGATGCGAGTGGATGAAGGGTCAAACGACGATGGGTTCACCCCAAACTTGGTGTGTTGGGGTTTTAGAATATGTAGATCAAGTTCAACGGAAAGGATCATCCACAATGTAGCAAGATAAGAGAACTCCAATATTGCTAAGTGCGCGTTATAAACCTCATATCATTTTGGTATTATAAGTTGTACGCAATATTTTCCCCCCTGAATTTCATTCAAGACCACATATCTTTTTTTTTTTCCAAAAAATGTTTAAATCTTGCAGTACTGAAATATCCCCTTGTGTAACCTAGCTATCCATGTGAAAATTAAGATTAAAGTTGTTAGGCGGGTTTATGATAAAATCTTAAAGATAAAGGTGTATTTTTATATCTCCTAATTTTGGAGCGTTATTTGATAATCATTCAAAGTTAAGTGCTTGTTTTTTTTTTCCTTTTCTTTTTTCCTTTTTTTTGGACATTTAGCCTTTGAAAATTCTCAATTTCATTGCAGTAATATTTTTGTAATCCATAGTAAATTCTGTTAGATTGACTTGGTCATGGATGACCAAATCAACGTTCGTTTGAGAAGAACGTGGAAAGAAATGTGGGTTTGTTGAGAGAATATCTCTCAAGGGGAGGATATGAGGGGGATGGAGATAGTGGGCTTAGCCCCTATAAAAGGAGGGTCGATCTCCTTCAGAAATTACAACAACGAAGAAAAGAAAATAAGATCCTTACCCATTATCGGAGCCCCCCTCAAAAATCTGTTCTTTTTTCTTCTTTGAGTTCAATCACTGGTATCAGAGAAGCTGAATCGATCGGCCATCTCGAGCTCTACATCAATCATCTTCGATGACGCTGCGATCTACTACTTCGACGACCTTCGACGACGTTGCGATCGACGACCACGACGACGACTCCGCTGCAATCGATGACCACGACGACGATGGTGAGCTTGCTGCGATGTCGACGACTGAAGGAGATCGGAGGCCATCGGTCGAGCTCGAGATTGAGAATTTTTTTCTTTTTGGAGAAGAGTAGAGAGAAGTCAACCGCTTTTAAACTTCTGCCCTAGCTAAATCAGATCCGATCTCTTATCACCCAGGCCAAGTTTTCAACTTCTACCCCTTTTAAATCAAAGCCTGCCAGGCCCACTTTCACTCAAAGCCTGTTAATTTTTATTTGTTGAATCAAAGCCAAACCCATCTCATTTTAAATCAAAGCTAGGCCCAATATCCGTCTATCCTCGTTCTTTTGAATCCAGCAGAGCTATAAAAAAAATTACTTTAGCCCCTTGCAATTCAATATTCTGTTTTCAATCAATTTGGATTTGTCCGAATAATTCTTCGCCAATTCTATCTGGCGCAACTCAACAACAACAGCAGATTATCTCTAGATCTAGTCAGAAACGACGTCGAAACTTCGACAACAGATTCTTCGGTCAACATCACTAAGTGACAATCTCGCTCAAATTGGAGCATCTATCATCAACTCGGAACAGTCAGGTTCATTTTAATTAATTTATTTATTTAGCTAACTTTATTTTTAGTGTATTTTTTAAAATATCAACCTTATACATATTTTAAAATTGAATTTAGTTTTAGTTCTCTACCGAATGGCTAGTAAACTCGTTCTATCAGAACTAGGAAAAAGTGACAAATTTAATAGTAATAATTATGATATGTGGTATAGAAAAATAAGATATGCTCTTATTCATGACAGCATTGATGATATAATCAAAACCACTGCTCCAACCCTTACTGATAAATCAACACCTGAAGAAAAGAAAGGGTTTGAGTAGTGAAGTCGAAAGACAAAAAGGCAAAAAGCCTTATTCTCATGTTCATGGAAGATAATTTAATCAAAGTTTTTAAAACTTATAAAACTTCCATGGACATGTGGAATGCAATAAAAGAAAAATACGATACTGCTTTTGAAGTTAACATTCAACTCCTCTTGCATAAGTATAATTCTTATCGTATGCAAGAGGGAGATAATATCGTAGAACATATAAATAAAATGATTATCATGGCTAAGGACTTATCCATTGCTGGGATCAAAATCCCGGAAAGAATGCAAGTGACAACCATTTTGAATAGTCTTCCCCCTTTACTTGTTGTGGTTGTCACCCATTAAGTCTGTCACTGATCTTCCTATGCACCTAGCGATAGAACATGACTTAATAGCCAGTAGGAAGGAACCGGAACTGAATATGGTGCAGCAGGAGCTGAATTATGTCCGGCAGAGGTATAATACTGGAAGCTATAAAAACTCTAGTCCTAATAAACCACAACCGTGAGGACCGAAGTCACAACAGTTCAAGAGAAAGAAAGTACCACGCGGAGCCTGGTACAATTGTGGAAAGTTCGGGCATTTCAAGCCCAATTGCCCATAAGGTGAAAAGCAAGAGAATAAGGGAGGCTATAAGCATCTAGAACAAGGGGATACTTGCAAAAGAGAATTCATCGGTGTGACGGAATGTAATGCTTTGATGACGGATATTAGTGGTTGGTGGATCGACTCCAGTGCGACTAGGCATATCGCAAAGGACAAGAAAGGAGTCATAGAATTCACCGAGCTTAAGAAAGGAGAACAGAGAATCTATATGAGAAATAATACCTATCTCGATGTAGAAGGTATTAGCTCATATAGATTGAATCTTGGGGACAGTATTCTTGTCCTCAAAGATGTGTTCTATGCGCCAGGAATTTGGCACAATCTGATCTATGTTCCTAGCTTGATGAAGAAATGACTGGAAGTTAGGTTCTATAATAACATGGTTTCTATAGGCCAGAATAATAAAGTGTATGCTATGGGAAAATATGTGCCCGAGCATGAATTATGTATTCTTCCAGTAGTTTGTAATAATTTTGATAATGAAATTTTGAATTTGAACTACTTGTCCTATTATATTTCTGAGTCTGAATTGTAGCAGTCTAGATTAGAACATGCTAGTATTTCAAAAATAAAAGAAATTATCAGAATGAACTTGCTTCCTACACTATCTAATGTTCAATTACCATCATGTGGACATTGTTTAACTGGTAAAATAACTAGAAAACTTTTTATTGGCGGACAGAGATCCAATGAACTTTTAGGGTTGATACACTCGGATATTTGTGGTCCCCTAAGTATCAAAACTCATAGTAATAAAGAATATTTTATTGCTTTCATAGATGATTATTCCAAGTTTGCACATGTCTATCTTATATCTAGAAAATTAGAAGCTTTTGACTGCTTTAAGAGATATAAGATAGAAGTTAAAAACCAACTTAGATTGAAAATCAAAATTCTGAGAACTGATAGAGGTGGAGAATATAATTCTAAAGAATTTGAAAGTTATTGTATTCAGCATGGAATTAAAAGGCATACAACAATGTCGTATACGTCACAACAGAATGATGTTGCTGAAAGAAAGAACAAAACATTATTAAATATAGTTAGATGTATGTTATCTCATTCTGGTCTCTCTAAAAACTTTTGGGGAGAAGCATTATTAACTGCAAACTATATTTTAAATAGAATTCCCATCAAATCAATTATATCTACACCTTATGAATTATGGAATGAGAGGAAACCTAATTTGAGTCATCTCAGGAAGTAGTGATCTATAGCCCATGTTCTCATTCCATGTCAACTTAGAGATAAGTTAGATTTTAAAATAATAAAGTGTAGATTCATAGGGTATTCAAAAAAGTTAAAAGGTTATAAGTTCTACGATAAAGAAAAAGGAGTCATTGAAAGCAGAGATGCTACATTTCTAGAGAATCTAGAGGAAGAGGAACAAGTTCGAGAGGAAACAAAACCTCTAACTGTAATAGATGATGATTATTACAGTGTTGTTCCCACTAATGACCTTGATATTGTGAATGAACCTAACCTTAAAAACGATAAAATACCTATGGAAAATAATGTACATAATCAACCGGTTGTAGACAACAAAAGGCCAAGAACACAACCTTGATGGATGGATGATTACTATTTATATTCATGTGAGCCATCATGTTTCTCGGTAGATACAAATATAGAAGAACAAGATCCCTTAACCTTTTCTGATGTGATGAAATCACATGAATCAGCTTTATGGCTAGAATCTATGAGAGAAGAACTTGATTTCATAGAAAAGAATAGGGTATGGGAGTTATGTGATCTACCAAAAAATAGAAAAGCCATAGGATGCAAATGGGTACTCAAAAAGAAATATCGTGTTGATGGATCTATTGATAAATTCAAAGCACGGTTAGTTGCCAAGGGTTATAACCAGAAGGCAGGAATAGATTTTCAAGAGACGTATTCTCCTGTAGCTAAATTTGCATCCATTAGAATTATTTTGGCTATTAGTGTATATCTTGATTTGGAATTATTCCAAATGGATGTTAAAACTGCATTCCTTAACGGAGAGTTGAAGGAACCAATATATATATAACAACCTAAAGGTTTTCAGGTAAAAGAACAGGAACATAAAGTTTACAAATTAATAAAATCTCTATATGGTTTAAAATAGTCTTCTAGACAATGGTATCTCAAATTTTATGAGCATTTACTAAACTTGGTTTTATTCAAAATAAATTAGATAATTGTGTATATGTCTTAAAAAGTGGGAGCAAGTTTACTATATTATCCTTATATGTGGATGATATATTACTCGTTAAAAATAACATAGAAATGTTGAATAAAACCAAGGCAGATCTCAGCGAAAAGTTTGAGATGAAAGACATGGGAGATGCATCATATATTCTTGGAATTCAAATAATTCGAGATAGAAAGTCTAGAATGCTAAGTTTAAACCAAGAAAAATATTTAAGATCGGTTCTTAAAAGGTTTGGAATGGAGAATTCCAATTCGGCACAAACTTTGTTAGTTATAGGAAAGAGATTATGTAAAGAACAAAGCCCTGGAGAGGGGCAGAAGCCATTAGATGTTCCTTATGCTCAAGCAATTGGAAGCTTGATGTATGCAATATTGTGCACTAGACCTGATATAGCTTATGCTGCGAGTCTAGTCAGTAGATATCAAAATAATCCAGGACCAGCATATTAGGAAGCTGTTAAAAGGATTATGAAGTATATCAGAGGTACATTGACTCATAGATTAGTTTATCAAGCTGATTCGCTTAGACTCCTCGGTTATTTCGATGCTGATTTCGGAGTTGATAAAGATGATGGAAAGTCCACTTCGGGACACTTATTCATCTTTGGAGGAGGATCTGTTTCTTGGAGTAGCAAGAAACAAGGGTGTGTTGCTAGATATACGCAAGAAGCTGAATATATAGCTTCAAGGGTGTGTTGCTAGATATACGCAAGAAGCTGAATATATAGCTTGCAGTATGGCAACTACACATGCTATCTGGATAAGACGGTTTTTGATTGATCTTGATCTCAATTTGTTAGAAGAACCTACTGATATTTATTATGATAATCAAGCAGCAATTAGCTTAATCAATAGTGACGTGAATAGCTCCAAAGGAAAACATATTGAGATCCAGTATCACTATATTTGAGATATTGTAGAAAAGGGAAAAGTCAAAGTGACTTATATCCCTACTACAGATATGATTGCTGATCCTTTGACAAAAGGAATACCAGCGAAATCTTTTATCAAACATGTAAGTTTGATGTGACTTAGGAATAAATAAGTTAAAGTAAAATTTTATGAATAATGAAATAAGAGTTACTCTCTACAGATAGTGGGAGTAATGGTAAGCAGAAATATCTGATCTCACGGATAGTGGGAGGCATATCACTTGGTTGATTTGGTCAAGTGGGAGATGTTAGCTTGACTTGGTCATGGATGACAAAATCAACGTTCGTTTGAGAAGAACATGGAAAGAAACGTGGGTTTGTTGAGAGAATACCTCTCAAGGGGCGGATCTGAGGGGGGTGGAGATAGTGGGCTTAGCCCCTATAAAATGAGGGCCGATCTCCTTCAGAAATTACAACAAAGAAGAAAAGAAAATTAGATCCTTACCCATTATCGGAGCCCCCTCAAAAATCTGTTCTTTCTTCTTCTTTGAGTTCAACCAATTTCATTGCAGTAATATTTTTGTAATCCATAGTAATGCACTAAAAAGAATTATTGAAGGTACCAATCCCCTGAATCAAACAAAGACTATCGTCCTAGTGCCAGCTACAATCACATCATGTACAAAATTAAATTCCATAAAATTAAAATGAATAAATAACAAATCAATTACATGGGTTGTCCACGTACGAAAAAGAATACAAATCAATTGCATGATATTACTTCAACTAACATATATACGTACCACCTTTTTAGTGAGTTGTGCTCATCTAAAAAAAGAATGTTACTTACATAACAATATACTCACCTACTATATACAATCACAATACAAAACCAATCAATAAAAAAAAAACCCTCAGCTGATATCACGACGGAATAGGCTTAGGGAGACCCGGCCGGCCTTATATTAAAAAAAAACACATTGTATATATAGATATTTTGTGCACGATGTACTGTACGTATTTGTACATGTATCTGTATCGATATTCGCACTACGGGACCGAACAAGGACCACCACCACCAGTGCTGGGGCCATTGGTGCAACCTGAAGCCTGAGAAGATGAATTTGATCCCCTCGGGAGAACTTGAAACAAGATTGTATCCCTTAAGAGCCTTGCCTCCACGGAACAATTAAATGTGATAAGACTCAATAATACCGATAGAAATGTAATAAATTTGAGCAAACTCTTCACAAACGAAGCCATTAAGGGGAGTAATTAGCTAGGGTTTGGCCGGCTATGGTTAATATATAGAGGTAGAAGAGTCGTGGGCTCCAAGAATTTGACTTTAGATTGGATAGGTAGCAAAAATTCTTCGAGCTTGTTTTAGAAGAGTCGTGGGCTCCAAGAATTTGACTTTAGATTGGATAGGTAGCAAAAATTCTTCGAGCTTGTTTTGAACATGGTGAAGGTTAAAGTTCTACACTAATTAAAGTTAGGCTTTCTTTTTGGTAGTTATGTGTTCTATTGTTGAAAAGGTGATTAAGTTTTGTATTGACTTGACCCGGGCGCAAATGGTTTTTCAAAATTTTATAGTTTGATTTTGGCATTCTGATCTCTCCTCTCCTAATTACTTGCACAGTAAAGTCGTAATTGTGTTTTATAATATATAGACAAGTGTTATTCATATATACTTAATATATAATTAAGTTTGTACTCTCTATATGATTAACACAATTTTACTTTTTGCTCCAAACAAATAAAAAATACTATTAAATAATAGATAATTATGACTGAAGAGTATAAATAGGGTTTACAATCACACAAGATCTCACAAATTAAATCCTCAAACAATCTCTTGAATATCTCACAAAAGGACAACCGTCAACACCTAAAGAACAACCGCCAAAACCTCTGCATTTTTCTTGCACGCCGCCCACGAATTTTCCCCCTCTGCTCGCTTGCACTAAACCCTAGGAGAAAAATAGGGTTCTATTTATAGCCTGGTGTACATAGCTATCGGGTGGGCCTGCCGTCTCATGCGGAGAAATCTCCTCACGCGCCTTATCTCTTCACGTGGGTGTGGCCGGCTCGTGGCCCCACGCACTTTGCCTCCGGCTCTTCTCCGCATTCGTGGATGTGCTCACTTGGGTGTGGCCATTCGTGACCCCCACGTCCCCACGTTCACTCACAATTCTCCACCTCGGCAAAGTTTTTTCAAAACTGAGCCGACACCAAAGCAACTAAATGCCCCACTTATTGCATCCAGTACGAAGTGGAATAAATTCCACGGACTCAATCCACAACAAGCCGAAAACACAAACGAGAGCTCAAACAATCTCTCCACATCGAAATCAACTAATCCAACCGGCTGCATAAAAAAGACTGCCTATGTATCCTCTTGCCCAAGGAATTAAGCCTCACGTAGTTCACCCAAATAGCCACGAACGACCTCAATCAACTAGAAGAGTTCAGAACCCTTTTCCAATATCACCAACAAATCTGCAGCTGATAGCTCTCCTAATGGCCCCAAAGAGAAACAAACCAATCACCTCCTCCTGAGGTGAACCAACAGTCATAACCAAATCTAAACTATGTCCACCAGCTGCACTCGAATCAACCAACTCATCATTTGCATCCAAAACAACATAATTCCTAATTTGTGTCACCTCAGCTGGATCCCAAACGATGCAGTATGATCTGAAGTATGTGGAGTAATATCCACCCAATGTGAAGTAGCATCATCCTTCACCCGCTGTGATATCCCAATGACCTGATCAACACTCTCCACTTGCCGAAAGTCAAATATGACATACATGCTCAGAACAAAATCAGAGTCTCCTAACTGATAACCAAACGAGCCTCTGAATCCCAAACGTGCAATCAGATCAACTTTCACATCCACGATGTGACCAAGTACTGGGTAACCAAACATCCGACGCAACCCAATATCTGAAGCAACTCCACCAGATCCAAAATCTCCAAACACAGCAGTTGATAACCTATGCATAAGATGGCTCAAACATGTCGAAGCCCGAACACCAAAACCAATGCTTGACATCAAACGCCGATCCTCCTCCAACAAGGAACAGCTCATCAAATCTGCCATCTCGTTTCTTCACCCCAATGTTTCCTCTCTAATGAAGTGTCTCAAATTGTTGTGAGCTCAGCACAAACGCAAAAAAGAACCCCTACCTAAAACATAATATCGGGTTACCTTTCTACCAACACACTTTCTCCAACTGTTGTTGACTTCTAGGACTTCACACCAATGGGACTTGGTTGTAACCCACCAATACCTAAAACAGTCACCAACATAGAAAATTACATACCTATTACCTCCCAATGATGTCCCCTTGGAAGGCCTCCAAATGCTTGAATGAACACCCCTTAGAAGAACCCTCGATCGATGGATAGAAGTGCCAAACTCCACCTCGGTCTTATCGCTCATACTAATGTGTTCATAGGACTTCAAACTGTAGGTCAAAGCACTCCTTAACAAACAATACACGGTACCAATAACCAAATATCCTAGCCTCAACAAACGCCACAATCTAGCTAAATCCAATGAAGTCGTCAGCTCTCTATCAATTACTGTGCTTCCAAGAAAATAATATAAATTACTCTTTATGACGCCCTTCATCACAATCACAGACCCTAATGCATCTCCCGATGCCTTCTCGGAGGGTTCGTCAACACTCTTCCTCAACTCATAATTCACCAACGCTAAGGTCACCTCATTGTAATTAACAGTCTTTCTTCCATTAATCATAAGAAGAGCAAAAGTACCATAATCATCCTCGAGCAACGAACACAAAAATAACATCACCGTATCTTCATCCTCAATCATGATATCCACATTGGCCATATCCAAAAGCAGTTTTGTGAAGTTGTTAACATGCTCCCTAACGGAAACCTCCCTCTTTATCTTGAACTGATAAAATCTCTTCTTCAAGTGAAGTCGATTCTCAGTGCTTTTAGTAAGGTACTTCTCATTGAGCATTTCCCACAATTTATTCGCTGACGTCTCATTCATCACATCAGAAATAAGATCTGGCATCAAACATGACCGAATAACTCCACAAGCCCGGCTGTTCAACTTCTTCCAAACCTTTTCCTCCATATCATTAGGTTTCTCTTATAACTCAAGAGTCTCCTCCAAATTCTGTGCGTCCAACACATCCATCACCTGACATCTCCACAAACCAAAATTGATCTTGCCATCGAACTTCGGAATATCAATCTTTGTATTATTGATGCTCAGACTCTGTATCACCTTCGATCCCGATATGCTTGTTTCTCCCATGTTGTTTATCTAACTCTTTAAATAAGAATCCTTCAGCGAATCCTTCGAATAAACCCCAAGTCAAAATCTGGGCTCTGATATCACTTGTTGTGTGCAGCGAAAATTTTGGCAGCACATCCGGTGCATAACAAGAGAGTAGATCTCAACTAAATCCTTGTTTCACAAATAAAACAATAACCAAAAGTGATATATCTCAACAAAGTGGGATATACACTCTTCCTCTCATCAGTTCTAGGACTGACTTGTCGAGGGAACCTAAACAAGCTATTACAAATCACAGCAAGATAACGAATTTTACGTGGTTCGGCAAGTTGCCTATGTTCACAGGGTAAGGAGGGGGGGGGGATCTACTATTAGAGAGAAAGAGTACAAATAGGGTTTACAATCACATAAGATCTCATAAATTAAACCCTCAAATAATCTATTGAATCTCTCACAAAAGGATAGCCGTCAACACCCAAAGAACAGCCGCCAAAACCTCTGCGTTTTTCTTGCACGCCGCCCACGAATTTCCCCCCTTCGTTCGCTTGCACTAAACCCTAGGAGAAAAATAGGATTCCTATTTATAGCCTGGTGTACATAGTTATCGGGTAGGCTTGCTGTCTCATGCGGAGAAATCTCCTCACGCGCCTTATCTCTTCACGTGGGTGTGGCTGGTCTCCGCGTTTGTGGATGTGCTCATGTGGGTCGTGGCCCTCACGTCCCCACGTTCACTCACATGTGTAACATCCTTGCAAATTGAGCATCTGTTTTATGGGTTGAAATCTGGATTAACACAGCCATGTCAATTTTTTAAAAAGCTATTTTAATTCGTGACCGATGAGAAATGAACCTAGATTGCTCTAATATCATATTAAACTCCTTAACCAATATACCAAAACTCTAAAGTGGTGATAATGATCGATGGTTATATTTTATAATCTAACACTATAATTAGACTTCAAGTCATTAACCTCCAGGTCAGAATCATTCATGAGGTGATATTACTTGCCAATTAAGAATTAAGCAACTAATTTAGTTCGAAGTGAAAACAATTCTTTTTCCAAATCTTACATATGCAAATCAATTGTCAAATACAGATTAACTGACAAAAAGTTTTAATTTGGCAGCCTCTGTGGGGTAGGAAGAATGTCATTAACTAACTACTTTATACGTATGTAGTGAACAAATTTGATACGGCTTTCAGCAAGTTGGTAGAGTAGCTTGATTGCTTTATGAGTCACTTAAGATGCCAAACTTCTTCACTTGCAATTGGTTCATGGAAGTTGCATGCAATGGTTTTGTATCTTTTCCTTTGACATGTCTTGTCCAGGTGCCACGTGGGAAAATCAGGAAGGTAAAAAGGCCACGAGAAGAAACTATAGATATTTCCAAGACCTACTATTTTAATTTATAGGGTTATTTTGTTGTGCGCAACGAAAATTTTGGCAGCACCTCAGCAGCATAACACGAGAGTTAGGTCGTAACAAGAATTCCTGTTTCACCAAGGAAACAAGAACCAAAAATAAAATATCTCAACAAAATGAGATATCATCTATTCCTCTCATTAATTCTAGGACTGACCTGTCGAGAGAACCAAAATAAGCTATTACAAATCACACAAACAGTGAGACAAACGAATTTTACGTGGTTCGGCAAGTTACCTACGTCCACAGGGCAAGGAGAGGGGAGATCTGTTATTAGAGAGAGAATACAAATATGGTTTACAATCACACAAATTAAACACTCAAACAAACTTTCAAATCTCTCACAAAGGAGATGCCAAAAACCCTCTCAAAACAACACAAAAGACTGCACAGAAATCCACGCTCAAGTCAGCGTCTCCTCTGCGTTTTGTTTTCTTTCGCCGCTGCTATTTTTTGGCCCCTGCTCACACGCCGCCTAAGCCTTGCAGAAATCCCCTCCTTTTTCTGCGCACAAAACCCTAGGAAGAACAAAGGTATATATATAGCTGGCTGAAGAAGAGTGGATGTGGCGCCCACAAAGAAAACGTGTCTCGTGATTATCTGCCACAAATAAACGCATCGTGGGTTGAGGTGAGGCCCCCACACGCACCTCCCAATAATTCTCCACCTCGGTAAAGTTTTTCTAAAAAACTGAGCCGATACCAAAGCATCCAAATGTCCCAATCGTTATGTCCAGTATGCCGTGAAAATAATTCACGACAACAGACTCAATCCACAACAAGTCGAGACCCAAATAAGAATGAGATTACTCTCCAAACGTCAGTATCTACTCACCAAATCAGCTGCATTATAAAATGACTGCCTACGTATCCTCTTACCCAAGAAATCAAGCCTTCACGTAGTTCACCTAAATGGCCGTCAACGGCCTCAACAATCAAGAATGTGTAACAAGTCTTCACAATGATCAAACTTGTTGCTCGGAACCACCTTTGTGAGCATATCCACCGGATTATCCTTCGTGTGGACCTTCACAATCTCCACGTCACCATCTTCAAGGACATCATGAATAAAGTGATAACAAACGTTAATGTGTTTCATCCTTGCATGAAAAACCTGATTCTTCACTAAATAGATAGCACTCATACTATCATAATAAATAGTGACGGACCGCTACGATATACCAAGTTCCTCCAAAAGTCCCTGAAGCCAAATAGCTTCCTTCACAGCCTCTATAATCGCCATATACTCTGTCTCAATCGTAGACAATACCACTGTAGACTATAAGGTGTATCTCCAATACACCGGCGTATGGGTCAAAGTGAACACATACCCTGTTGTAGACCGGCGCTTATCCAAATCCTCGACATAATCTGAATCAACATAGCCAATACACAACTGCCCACTTGTAGTGTCCTGCTCATAAACCAAACTAACATTGAGCGTACCTCGAATGTATCTCAAAATCCATCTCACGACATCCTAATGACCCACTCCTGGATCGTGCATGTATCTGGAAACCATGTTGACCGCCTGTAATAAATCCGACCTCTTACATATCATCGTGTACATCAAGCTCCCAACCGCACTCTCATATGGAGTCTACGATATCAACTCTCGATCTTTAATTATCGTCAGTGAAAGATTAGCTAAAAGCTTCAAATGGACTCTCAATGGTACACTAACTGGCTTCGTATCCATGCTAATATAAAATCGCTGTAGAATCTTCTTTAAATAAGCCACCCGTGTCAAACAAATTCTACCCTTCTTCTTATCTTTGTCGATCTCCATCCCTAAAATATGCTTCACCTCACCTAAATCCTTCATCTCAAACTCCTTTGAAAGATGTGCCTTCAACTCATCTATAGCATATCTAGAAATAGAGGCAACCAACATGTCATCGACATAAAATGACAAATAGATGTACACACCTCCTTTAAATTTATGAAAATATATGCAAGGATCAAACTGGCTCTAAGTATACGAATGATCAATCATAAAAACATCGAATCGCCTATACTACTATCGAGGAGACTGCTTCAAACCGTATAGCGATTTCTTAGACATGCTTCTTTGTTAAGCAAGATGACTGAAGTGGCATGTATATGTCAGGGTCAGCATATAGTCCCCGCATTATATTATCAAGACACGACGAATACTCTAAATCATCATTTATTACTTCTTTGGTAAGTTGCTAATTACAACTATCATATGACGATTCACCATCATCAAGACTGATTATAAAGGGTACAATGTCATTTAGTACAAAACCGTCATTGTAATCAAGCCTAACTTCGGTATTAGCTTCTTCTCCGCTGTTCGTACCTTGGGCCGATGATTCAGTATCGAATTCAGTACCGTAAAGAAGGGAGTCAGTAAAGTAGTTTTCTAACCCTTTAAACGGTTGCTTATCCGCGACCACCGTCTTGACCTAATTATTAGCGTCTACATATTTTAGACACTGATGGAGAATGGAGGGGACTATACGATTACTATGGATCCAGGATCGACCCAATAGTAAGTTATAGGAGGTTTCCATATTGATCATGTAGCACGTGACTTCGGACCTTAAATCCCCAAGTTGGCACTTTACCCGGATTTTACCCAATGGTCTGGACCCACTGGTATTAAATCCGTAGATAATGGTACCTGTCAAAGCCAACTTGTTGGCGGGGATTCTGAGATTGTACATCAATCAGAGTGACATGATGCTAATAGCGGAACCCGGATTAACTTGGATCCAGTTGACAATGGTGGAGCCAATGTATCCGGTGAAGTACAGAGGCCTATTATGCTTTGAGTTTCTCACTTGCATGTCATCTTTGGTGAATGTGATACAAGGAAACTGCTTGGCCGCCAAATTACAATGCTGAACTGGTGGCTCCGGCCCTTCAGGGACTGGCTTGATTTGAGTGAGGAATACGTTAGAATCAGCCAAAGCTTCTTGCATGTCCTCTCTAGTATCTTTGGAAAGACGCAATAACTCGTATAGAGTTATTCTTGCTGAGATGTTAGCTAGCTGAGTCATAACATCAAAGTAGTAAAGTGTGCTTGAACTTTCCGGTTTATATCTCCCAATCGGACGATTGAATCGAGACTGCTTCGGGTTATAAACCTCCTGGTGTTAGGGTTCTTTCTCTTTCTTCTTATTAGTTGGTTATTGCTGGAACTTCCCTGTAGGTGCGGGGGGAGTTGTAGCCACCCCAGCTCGGCCAACATTTTAGCATTTGGATCAGAGGCTTCAGGATACTTGTAATGGTATTTGTTGCCTCCCCTGGTAGCAAAGGCTTCTTGTTCGTCTTCAGAAAGTGATAAGGTATGGATGCATTCATCATCTTTCTCAGGAATTGTTGTGGCAGGATAGCAGGATTTTTCCCTACTCTTGGACTTCTTCTTGGACGAGGACCCTACCAATTGCTCATCTTTGAGCAGATTTGGATGGACCCAAAGAATTTCGCTATTAGGAGCCGTGTGCTGCACAAGTCTCTTCTGACGTTATCCATGGGGATCATCGTTAATAGTCTTCACCTCCGCTTTTGATATGGGATCTGGCTGAAACCATGACAGAGGGACGAAGCTAAAGCTGATAGAAACCACATTCGAGCCCACCTTCTTTTCCTTGGGCTACTTTGGAGTGATTATACCAACATCGATCAAGGCTTGAATTTTATCCTTGAGAGCATAGCATGTCTTTGTGGGATGATGGACTACTCTGTGAAATGCGTAATATCGTAGATCTGTAGTCTTCTTAGCTCCCTCGTGATCAGTAATTGGGGGTAGCTTAATTTTGTTGTTCTCCAACAAGTACTCAAAGATACCAGGAACCTCATCTTTCTTGAAAGAGTATTATTATGAGGTATGCCCTATTCTTAACAAATATACTATCCCGCGAGCTGTCACTACCCCAGTCGAGTCGGGTTCATTCCTCAAAGGCAACTCGAAAGGCGGACTCAGTCGAACCTCTTCATAACAAAAGATTGCTACTTAGCAATTAGCCAGCACTCTTCCTGAGGACGGCTCAGAATATTTCTTCTCAGCATTATTTAACCTTCTATGATCATCACTATGTCTCCATCCTCAGCCATATGAAACCTTGTCGGTTATGGATTCCCCACATCACTGAAGTGACTCCTCGCCGCTCATCGACAAGCCTCGACGGCTGCTGGTTCCTAATATCACTGAAGTGACCTTCCATTACTCACAAATCAACATGTATAGAGCAGAGGGTGACTCAGCCTTTAGCTCACCCCTCACCACATCTTAAACCGCACACTCACGAAGTGTCCATTCTGCCCTTGGTATGCTCTATAAATACAGACGCTATTCGCCATAAAAACAGGTTCGGAGGTTCAGATTTTCTTGCAATAAAAAAACTCTCTAAACAACACATATTGGAAGAACACACCATTCTTCCTTCGCACCACCCAAGTCCGCTAGCTGACTTGACCGTCGGAGGTACCACGGGGGAAACGAGCCCCGAACCCCCATAATTCTTGCATGTGTAGGTGATCCGTCCGCCGTGAGCTCTAAGAACTAGGCATAAATTCAAAGTAGGAAGCGACCTCCCTCGACGGTTCAACCCCTCGACCACTCAACAACTCTGCAACTTCAATCGGCTGTGTGATATAAGACATCAACAAGTATTCTTTCAGGAATTTTGGCGCAGAAGTCTTCTGTTGCCTTAGAGGCAATTATTGCCATTGAGGCGTTTGTTGCTTTGACGTTTGTTATTGTGGCTGTTGTTGGGGTTACAATTTAAATATCTGATTTATATCTAACGCATTTGCCTACGCCTTTCCTTTACCACATGGGGTGAAGTTTTGTTTTGGGGCATTAGCCGTCAGCTGACCTCTTTCAGCTTTCTTTCTTTTGATGAAGCGTTTAGACTGCTCCCCTCGCACTTTCAATTCTTTCCACATTTTGGATGGTGCTATGCCCATAGTTTCTAATAAGTTCAATGAAAGGTTGTTGTGGCATGTTTGGAGAATGAATTCCTTCGTGATCGGATCTTGGTAGTTGATCGCCTTATTCTGAAAGCACTTGACGAAGTTCTCAACTAGTTCTTGTAGGATCTGAAATAGATACACTAGAACACTAGAGGGGGTGAATATTGTTCTTTTAAAAATTTATGTAAAGTAGATTATAAATTGTAAAGAAAAATAGCAATCTCAGAAATTTACAAACACAAACACAAAGTTTTATACTGGTTCCACCAATCCGGTGTACATCCAGTCCCCAAGCAAATCCCGCTTGAGAGTTTCCACTATGATTTTGAATAAACTTATAAAATCAAAAGCAAACTTGGCCAATTTGTAAGTCCCTACAAATTGCAACACCAATTGACAAACACCTTACCAATTTACACACCAATCTCTAAACTAAGAGATTAACACCTCTCACAAATCGAGAGAACTTTTGAAGCAACAATTTTAATTTCTATAAGCCTTGATTTGTAGTGTAGTGTAGTAGTGGCTTAGGAATGGTTCTAACTTTTGTAAATTGCCTAAACAATAAGTATTTGAATGATGTTTAAAGGCAATTTCAGAAACTTTTATTTTTCTCAAAATCTGAATGTTTTTTACTTGAAAAATACACAAAGATCAAAGCTTATAGGTATATAAGTCTCTGCATTTTTTCTGAACAAATAACCTATTTATAGCTCTTGAAGAGATAATTATTTAAACTTTAAAAACATTTAAAAATGGCTATAAACAATCATAAATTCAAACTTTAAAATTTGAAAAAACTGTATCTGTAGTCGACTACAAGACAGAATAGTCGACTATACTGAGTTTAAACAGACTCTGTGAACTGTATCTGTAGTCGACTACAAGACAGAATAGTCGACTATACTGAGTTTAAACAGACTCTGTGAAGTCAGAAAATTTCTCAGTAGTCGACTATAAAGGGTTTAAACAGACTCTGTGAAGTCAGAAAATTTCTCAGTAGTCGACTATAAAGGTCATTAGTCGACTATACAGTAATTAGACAGAAAATTAAAAAAATGTATTTTGCCTTCAGTAGTCGACTATAAAGTCAATTAGCCGACTATACTGTAAAATAACAGAAACTTATATTTCTGTCATAAGCTTGAGTAATCGACTATTATTCGAATTAGTCGACTATACTGTAAACTGACAGAAACTTATATTTAAGTCATATACATGAGTAGTCAACTACTATTCTAATTAGTCGACTACTAAGAGTAAAAAAAATATAAATTAAATATTTTGATACTCAATAATTAACTATAACTCTAATGGTTAACATAGGGGATTTCTATAGTTAGTCAACACACTAAGCCTGTGATAGTGTGTTCTAATATTTATGTGTGTGTGTGTGTGAGTCATCAAGGCTTGTACAATAATTTTAAGTAAAGAAAATATAAAATACATTATCTCATATGTTCTTCATCTTCTTCACTTCATAATGCCTTGAACTCAACTTGCACTTGTTCATATTTTGATATTGAAAGCTGCATATAAAAGTTAGTGCATTTGTATAACACACATTGTATAAATTATTATCATCAAAATAATATCAAGCTGCATATAAAAGTTAGTGCATTTGTATAACACACATTGTATAAATTATTATCATCAAAATAATATCACGGAGACATGATATTCAACATTTCCCCCCTTTTTTATGATAACAAATAATTTATGCATATGTATGTATTTTATAAATAAATTTAAACATTATGAAATAAACATACTTACTCCCTCTGTATATATGCATATTAGAGTCTATAACATTACATAAATATAATATTTATACCATTTCTCCCCCTTTGTTATCAACAAAAAGAGATAAACATTTATGCTAAACATGACATTATTTCTTTAACATGAGCTAATACTTTAAACAAATCATCCAAATTATGAACATAGTCCATAACTTCACCCATCCAAATAGGTAGGCAAAGACTTGCCATAAAGACCAAAAGTTCCACAATGTTCATCACCATGATCTGTTTAAAATATATAGCACATAGATTAACTATCCATAACAACATCATAGTAATGTAAACACACAATTAACATACTTGACATTATAGCAACATAACATATTACATATGCCTTAATAACAACCCGCAACTACATAGTTTTTGATACTTAAACATAGATAACTAACAAAAGAACATAATTGTTTTGAAACTAAATACAACTACATAGTTTTTGATACTTAAACATAGATAACTAACAAAAGAACATAATTGTTTTGAAACTAAATACTAAAACATCCAAATCTAATATGATACATAGATAACTAACAAAAGAACATAATTGTTTTGAAACTAAATACTAAAACATCCAAATCTAATATGATTCATGCATAGACTTTTAAGGTGCTGGAGGAGGTTGATGTCGTTGAAAGTATGCGCTAAGCTTTGTGTCCAAGTCATCAAACTTCTTGATTAGCTCTTCTTGATTACTAATAATATAGGAATTCTGAGAATATAGAGCTCTTTGACCAGTTTCAAGTTCAAGAATACGTGCAGATAGTGTGTTGTATTGCACATCTGAAAAACATGAAGGTTCTGAAGGAAATGATGGTGGTGGTTGACTAGTAGAAAGTCCTTCTTGAGTTGAAGATTGTGGAATATCTTGTGGAATTTCTTCTTGAGGAGGATGAGGTTCATCTTGAGGATTTTGTTCACTGATTTCAAAATTTGTTAACTTCATCCTAGTTAGGGCATTGGAATCAAAGAATTCAATGGAACGGACAACATAATTTTCAGACTGAAGATCCACATGAAATTTGTCAAAGACTTTTTTTAAGAAGGCACCATAAGAAAGAAATCATTTTGGTATTGTTAGAAGATTATCATAATAAACTTCAGCCTAATTAACTTGGATATTTCTCATTATAGCATATAGAGCTTTTGCTAAGTCTAGGGAAATGAAATGGAAACTCCCAGTTTTTAGAAACAAGTTATACGCTAAGATTCGTGCAATGAATCTTGGAATTGGACGAAGTTTGTTTGAATTATTTAAAGATTTACTATAACCAGGAAGAAATATATGATTAGATAAAAGATCTGAATCATTCATCCTAATTGACCTAAGAGAGACTCCTTGAAAAGGAATATTAAAAATTTTACCAATTGACTTTGTAGTCAATTCAATTTCTATTCCTTTAACAATAGTTTTAAGCTTTTCAGTACCACTAATAGTTCCAACACGTTCTATATTAGTATAGAACAATTGAACAAGAAAAGGATATGTGGGTTTTCTATTTTCAGTAGAGAATAATTCAAGCAATCCCACATTATCAAAATATGATCCAAAGTTCCATGGAATAAAATCATCAAATTTCACAAATCGTCCTGGAAGAACTTCAAAAGTGGATATTTTGTTAAATTCTTTAAGTAAATCAGGACTTTTTAAGTATATGATGATTTCATCGTTAACATGAGTATGAACTTGCTTAGTTTTCTTAGCTCTAGACATGATGAAACAGAAATATTTCAAAAGATACGAAGATCAAGTTGAGAAATTACCACACACTGTTGAAACCGTTGAAACCCTAGAATTAGTCGACTAAGATTGAGTGTAGTCGACTACAGAACCTGTTAGACTTCAGAAAACACTAAAATTGATGAAGATTTTGAGAAGAAAAATGAAAATAAGATGATGCCCCTGTTAGACTTCAGAAAACACTAAAATTGATGAAGATTTTGAGAAGAAAAATGAAAATAAGATGATGCCCTAACTTGGATTCAATGGGTTCTGAAGAGGGGAAGAAGAAGCATCGGTTTTTAAGAGAAGAGAGTGGGTAGTTTTAGTTTTTTTTATCATTTTTCTAAAAAAAATTAAATTGTATGGTTTAGATTTAATTGTAAAAAGAATGAAAAGTTAAGATTTTATCTTAAATATGTGGCTAGGATTGATAGAGTTAAAAATATATGGTTGAGATGAACTCTACCTAAGTGAAACGGGTATTAGGTTTTGGGTTTTGGGTTTGATTAAAAAATCCAATAAGCTTTAAAACTGTATAACTATAAAATCTGTATTAGTAGTCGACTAGTAAGGAAAGTAGTCGACTACACTGTAATCGACAGAAAATTGATTTTCAGATTTTAACTCAGGGTAGTTGACTATAGGTGAAATTAGTCGACTATAATCGACAGAAAATTGATTTTCAGATTTTAACTCAGGGTAGTTGACTATAGGTGAAATTAGTCGACTATACTGTAATTTACAGAACATCTTATATGCAATACTTGTGCATGTAGTCGACTATAGGTCAAATTAGTCGACTATTAAGGGTATGTATGCATATGTGTTTGTTTTAAAATTTTAATTTAAATCTTCAATTGAACATATATCTAATTCCCTTCTTAATTTAATTTAAATTTCTTCTTTTAATGGTTTTCTTAATATATCTGCTATTTATTTATCAGTAGGTATAAATTCTAATAAAATATCACCTTTAAGCACATGATCACGTATGAAATGATGTCTAATACCAATATGTTTTGTACGTGAATGTTGAGTAGGATTTTTAGATAAATTAATTATACTAGAATTGTCACACATTATGGATGATATGGGATAATTTATGCCATAATCAGATAATGTTTGTTTCATCCATAAAATTTGAGCACATGCAAGACTTGCAGCAATATATTCAGCTTCAGTCGTTGATAATGATACTGAATTTTACTTTTACTAAACCAAGATACAAGTGAATGTCCTAAGAAATGACATGTTCCACTTGTACTTTTTCTATCGGATTTACATCCGGCAAAATCAGCATCACTATATGAAATTAAATCAAATGTGCTATGTTTTAGATAAAACAATCCATAATTTGTAGTATCTTTAAGATATCTAAAAATTCTTTTCACTGCTTTAAGATGTGATTCTTTAGGATTAGATTGAAATCTAGCACATAAATATACATTAAACATAATATCAGGTCTACTTGTAGTAATGTAAAGAAGTGATCCAATCATACCTCGATAAAGCTTTTGATCAACATTCTTACCATTTTCATTTTTATCAAGTGATGTAGTAGTACTCATTGGTGTTGGTTTGCTTGTTGTATTTTCCATTCCAAAGCGTTTGAGTAAATATTTTGCATACTTGCTTTGATTGATGAATATTCATTCTTTCAATTGCTTAATTTGAAGTCCAAGGAAGAAATTTAGTTCACCCATGTGACTTATTTCAAATTCATCCTGCATAGTCTTAGCAAACTCTTGACAAAGATTGTTGTTAGTAGAACAAAAAATAATATCATCTACATATATTTGGATTAGTAAAATATCTTGATTTATTTTCTTAATAAATAATGTTGAATCAACTTTTCCAATTTCAAAACCTGAAGTTAAAAGAAACTTCTTTAATCTATCATACCAAGCACGAGGTGCTTGTTTAAGACCATATAATGCTTTCTTAAGTTTAAAAACATGATTTGAAAAACTTTCATGTTCAAAATCTAGAGGTTGTTCTACAAAAACTTCTTCTTTTATAAAACCATTTAGAAATACACTTTTAACATCCATTTGAAATAATTTAAAATTCATAAAGCATGCAAATGCAAGTAAAATTCTAATTGATTCTAAACGAGCAACAGGAGCATAAGTTTTATCATAATCAATTCTTCTTCTTGATTATAACATTGAGCAACTAATCTAGCTTTGTTTCTAACAAATTGACCAGATTCATCTAATTTGTTTCTAAAAATCCATTTTGTTCCAATAATAGATTTATTTTGAGGTCTTGGTATAAGATCCCAAACACTGTTTCTAGTAAATTGATTTAGTTCATCTTGCATTGAAATTATCAAAAAATCATCAAGTAAGGCTTCTTTTATATTTTTAGGTTCAATAGTTGAAATAAAAGCAGTATGAGCAATCAAATTAAAATGAGATCTAGTAGTTACTTTATCAGAAATATTTCCAATAACTAAATCATGTGGATAATTTTTAACTTCTACAAAATCTTTAGGTAAATTATTTTGTAAATTATCATCTTTTACAATATCTAACATTGGAGTTTCATGAATAGTATCAATTATATCATCATCATTATTTAAAATAATAGGTGGTTTTAAAAAAATTTTATCAAAAGAAACATGTAAAGATTCTTCAATAACTAAAGTTCTTTTATTATATATTCTATATGCTTTACTATGATTATAATATCCAACAAAAATTCCTTCATCAGATTTAGAATCAAATTTATCTAAGTTATCCTTTGTATTTAAAATAAAATATTTACAACCAAAAACTTTAAAGTAAGATACTTTAGGAATTTTATTATAAAATAATTCATAAGAGTTTTTTTTTAAAAATAGGTCTTAATAAAACTCTGTTTAATACATAACATGCTATTGATACAGCTTCTGCCCAAAAATATTTTGGTAAATTACTATCACATAACATGGTTCTAGCATATTCTTGTAAAGTTCTATTTTTCCTTTCCACAACTCCATTTTGTGGAGCAGCTCGAGGAAAAGAAAAAGTATGTGATATACCATGTTTATCACAAAAATTTGCAAATAATTCATTTTTAAATTCACCTCCATGATCGCTACATATAGAGATAATAGAAGTAGATTTTTGATTTTGAATTCTTTTACAAAATATAGAAAACTCATTAAAAGCATCATTTTTATGTTTAAGAAAAATTACCCATGTAAATCTAGAATAATCATCAACAAGAACAAATGCATATCTACTTCCATTTAAAGATGCTACTCTAGAAGGACCGAAAATATCTATGTGAATTAATTCTAATGGTCTACTTGTAGATATTATATTTTTAGATTTGAAAGAAGATTTGTATATTTTTCCTTGTTGACATGCATCACAAAAATTGTTTTTAAAAGACATCTTAGGTAAACCATTTACTGAATTATTTTTAGAAATCTTAGAAATGTGTTTAAAGTTAACATGTCCAAAACGTTTATGCCATAAAATAGAATCATTAGATGATGCAATAAGACAATGTTCATTTGAAATATTTTTCATAGATAAAACATATATGTTATTCTTTATATGGCCTTTAAAAACAATAGTAATTAAATCAATATCATAAATTAAGCAAGATTCTTTTTCAAAAATAATTTTAAAACCTTTATCACAAAGTTGACTAATACTAAGTAAATTATGTTTAAGACCATCAACTAATAAATTATTATCAATAATAGGTTTGTTTGGATTACTGACAGATCCAATACTGATGACTTTTCCTTTGTTGTTATCTCCAAAAATAACGGTACCACCATCCTTGTTTTGAAAAGATGATAACAATTGTATGTTTCCAGTCATATGTTTGGAGCAACCACTATCCAAAATCCACCTATCTTTCTTGGGTACCTAAAATAATAAAAATTTACAGTTTTGGTACCCATACTATGTTGTGTCCATTGAATTAGCCTTTAGGAAATCAAACCCATGAAGAGTTTGATTTGCCTAAATAGTTAGTTGATAAACAAATATTTTTAATAAAATCAGAAATATAAAAATTCTTATGTAAAAAAGTTAATTCTTTTGGAACCCAAATAGAAAAGAATTTTGATTTCTTTTTACACAAATTTTCATTTCTATATTCATACAAATCACAAGAAGGTTTTACAAAAATTATTTTCTTCGATTTATTTTTATTAAATTAAAAACCTAATCCTTTTGTCTTTTGTGATTCTTTTTCAAAAGAGAGTATATTATTAACATTTTCTTTACCTTTATTGAATTTGCTAACATTCAAACATATATCCTCATATTTTAATTTAAAAGAAGAAATATCTTTATCTAAACTGTTAATACGAATATTTAAATCATTACATTCTGATTTTAAATAAACATTCTCATTAGATAAACATTCATTTTCTTTAATCAAAGAATAATTTTCTTCTTTCAATTCAATTACTTAAGAATTAGAAATAGTAGAAGAATTAAAATCAGAAATTTCTTCAAGTAATCTTTTATTTTCACCTTTAAGAAAATTATGTGAAGTCTTTAATCTCACAAAAGTTTCATATAATTCATTGAAAGCATCTAAAAGTTCTTCATTGTCACTTACTTTATCTTGTGCCATAAAACACATGTGAGCACTTTCTTTTTCTTCAATATCTTCATCTGAAGATGACTCATCACTATCATCCCAAGTGACAGCCATTGCTTTCATTTTCTTGTTATTTTGAATGTTGTTGAAGTTGTTAAAATAACTTGATTTTTGCTTATTCTTCAACATTGGACAATCTTTCTTCATATGACCTGGTTTATTACACTTAAAACAAAGAGGGTTATTTGAAATTGAACTTTTAGATATAAAATTACCTTGTTTTATAAATTTCCGAAATTTTCGTGCTAACATGCTCATTTCTTCATCATCATCATCTGAATCTTCTTTATCTGAAGTAATATTGAATGCAAGTACTTTCTTGTTCTTTGTTTCTTCATCATTCTTTCTATCTTCAATTTGAACTTCATACGCTATAAGATTTCCGATAAGATTTTCAACCGTAAGAGTTGACAAATCATGGACTTCTTCGATTGCGGTAACTTTCTTTTCTCATTGTGGAGTAAGTGATCGAAGTATTTTTCTTACCATCTCCACTTGTGTGTATGTTTTTCCAAGACCAATGAGAGAATTTGCGATGTCGGTGAATCTTGTGAACATTTCTCCAATAGTCTCATTTTCCTTCATCTTAAATAATTCGAATCTGTGTACAAGAATAGAAATTTTAGATTCTTTAACTTTATTTGTAACTTTATGAGTTACTTCAAGTGTATGCCAAATATCATATGCAGATGTGGCCGTTGACACCCTATTGAACTCATTCTTGTCAAGTGCACAGAATAGTGCATTCATGGTTTTGGAGTCCAAATTTGCATTGTTTCTTTGAGATGTAGTCCATTCTGAGAAAGGAATCATTGGTTTCTCATATTTTTTTTCCAATATGTTTTAAAGTTCATAACCAATTGATTGAAGGTAAATCTTCATTCGGCACTTCCAATAGTTGTAGTTCAATCCATCGAACATTGGTGGACGATTTGTAGAGTGACCTTCTTTGAATTGTGGTGTATTTGTAGATGCCATCTTTCACATTGCTCTGATACCAAATGTAGGATCTAAAATAGATACACTAGAACACTAGAGGGGGGTGAATAGTATTTTTTTAAAATTTATGCAAAGTAGATTATAAATTGCAAAGAAAAATGGCAATCTCAAAAATTTACAAACACAAACACAAAGTTTTATACTGGTTCCACCAATCCGGTGTATATCCAATCCCCAAGCAAATCTCGCTTGAGAGTTTCCACTATGATTTTAAATAAACTTATAAAATCAAAAGCAAACCTGACCAATTTGCAAGTCCCTGTAAATTACAACACCAATTGACAAACACATTGCCAATTTGCACACCAATCTCTAAACCAAGAGATTAACACCTTTCACAAATCGAGAGAACTTTTGAAGCAACAATTTTAACTCCTATAAGCCTTGATTTGTAGTGTAGTGTAGTAGTGGCTTAGGAATGATTCTAACTTCTGTAAATTGCCTAAACAATAAGTATTTGAATGATGTTCGAAGGCAATTTCAGAAACTTTTATTTTTCTTAAAATCTAAATGTTTTTCACTTGAAAAATGCACAAAGATCAAAGCTTATAGGTATGTAAGTCTCTGCATTTTTTCTGAACAAATAACCTATTTATAGCCCTTGAAGAGACAATTATTTGAACTTTAAAAACGTTTAAAAACGACTATAAACAGTCATAAATTCAAACTTTAAAATCTGAAAAAACTGTATCTGTAGTCGACTACAAGACAGAATAGTCGATTATACTGAGTTTAAACAGACTCTGTGGAGTCAGAAAATTTCTCAGTAGTCGACTATAAAGGTCATTAGTCGACTATACTGTAATTAGACAGAAACTTAAAAAATGTATTTTGCCTTCAGTAGTCGACTATAAAGTCAATTAGTCGACTATACTGTAAAATAACAGAAACTTATATTTCTGTCATAAGCTTGAGTAGTCGACTATTATTCAAATTAGTCGACTATACTGTAAACTGACAGAAACTTATATTTAAGTCATATACATGAGTAGTCGACTACTATTCTAATTAGTCGACTACTAAGAGTAAAAAAATATGAATTAAATATTTTGATACTCAATAATTAACTATAACTCTAATGGTTAACATATGAGATTTCTATAGTTAACCAACACACTAAACCTATGTTAGTGTGTTCTAATATTTATGTGTGTGTGTGTGAGTGATCAAGGCTTGTACAATAATTCTAAGTAAAGAAAATATAAAATATATTATCTCATATGTTCTTCATCTCCTTCACTTCATAATGCCTTGAACTTAACTTGCACTTGTTCATATTTTGATATTGAAAGCTGCATATAAAAGTTAGTGCATTTGTATAACACACATTGTATAAATTGTTATCATCGAAATAATATCATGGAGACATGATATAAAAACATGTGCAAGGTACTATGCCAATTGAAAAAACATGTCTCTAACTGGAGAAGACTATGGAGAGACCGAGGACGGAGCCAATAGAAGAGCTCCATGAAGTCCTTATTAACCAAGTAGGAATGAAGACAATCAAGATTGGGTCCGGATTAGTCAAGCCCTTGAGAGGGGATATGGTTAAAATTTTAAAAGCCAATACTGATGTATTTGCTTGGAGATCGGACGACATGCTAGGGGTTCCCCCAAGATAATGTGTCACGAATTGGCCGTGGATAAGCATGTCAAACATGTTCAACAGAAGAAGAGACATCTTAGCCTAGAATGCCAGAAGGCAGCAACATATGAGGTGAAGAGGCTTTTGAAAGCCGACTTTATCCAAGAAGTCCAATACCCAAAGTGGTTAGCCAATGTTGTCCTGGTGAAAAAAAATACTGAACAAGTGGAGGATGTGTGTAGACTTCACCGACCTTAATAAAGCTTATCCTAAAGATAGTTATCCCCTACCTTCGATCGACTAGTTAGTCGACAAGAGCGCGGGACATGAACTGCTTAGTTTCATGGATACCTTCTCTGGCTATAATTAAATTTTCATGTCTAAGCATGATCTAGAGAAGACTTCTTTCATTACCGATATGGATACGTACTGTTACAAAATGATGCCCTTTAGACTGAAGAATGCTAGAGCTACCTACCAGAGACTTGTAGCCAAGGTTTTCCAGCATTAGATTGGTCACAATCTTGAAGATTACATGGATGATCTATTGGTGAAATACAAATAAGCGTCTGCTCATATTTCAGATTTGGACGAGACCTTTTCAACCCTAAGGAGATATCGAATGAAACTCAATCCAGCTAAGTGTGCATTCGGAGTATAATTAGGGAAATTTCTTAGATTCATGATTACTCAAAAAGGTATTGAGACCAACCCTGAAAAGATTGCTGCAATAGAGCGACTCCCTGAGCTGCGTACTTTGAGAGAGATTCAGAGGTTGAATGGAAGAGTTGCAGGTCTAGGTCGATTTTTATCTATGTCCGCCGAGAGAAGCCTCACTTTCTTTAAAATTTTGAGAGGAAACAAAAGCTCGAAGGAGGGTATAGTCTGGACGACTGAATGTAAAGCAACATTTCAAGATCTCACAGCTTACTTAAGCACAAAGCCACTGTTGAGCCAACCTATGAGAGGGGAGACTTTGTTTTTATACATAGCCGTCTCCTCTGAAGTAGTTAGCTCTGTCCTTGTTCGGGAGGAAGAAAATACTCAAAAGCCTATCTATTATGTGAGTCGAATCCTCCGAGCAGGCAAACTCAATTATCCATCTATAGAGAAAGCAACCTTTACCTTCATCCTTACGGCCAGAAGACTCCGTCCTTATTTTCAGGCTCACCCCATTATTGTCAGGATGAGCCTACCCTTAAATAAAGCTTTGGGAAGCCCTACAACATCAGGAAGAATGGTTGTCTGGGTGGTTGAGCTTAGCGAACACGATGTCTAATTTGAACCTTGAATAGCTATTAAAGCTCAAGCTTTGGTTGATTTCTTGATCGAATCGACTCCCCAAAGTGATGAACCAGAAGTACTCGTGCCACCTCCTCAACCTTCACCCCAGAGTAACAGGCAATTCCTCCAACTCGTCGTGCTTTGGAGCATGATTCACCCGAATATGACTTGTGGTGGCTACTACAAGTAGATGGATCCTCTGGAGAAGCCGGCAGTGGAGCAAGAGTTGTGTTACAAAGCCCTGACGGGTCGATATATGAGCATTCTATTTCCTTTAAATTCTCGACCTCGAACAACGAAGCTGAATATGAAGCTCTACTCGCTGGCCTCTGAGTATCACGAGCTTTGAGAGCCGAACAACTTTATATTCTAGTTGACTCACAATTAATGGTCTATCAAATCAACTGACACTATGCTGCTTAGGACCCAAGGATGGCCCTATATCTTCGGGTCACGAAAGAACTTCTAACAGGCTTCCTAGAATCCAAGATAGTTCAAGTTCCTCGAGCCCTTAATGCTCAAGCAGATGCCCTCTCCAAACTAGGATCAACGAATTCTGGAATTTGCTCTAGACCTGTCTATACTGACACACTTGAGCACCCCAATATCTCGAAGCCGTCAAAGATACATATGGAGACAGAAGAACCTATACCACCTTATTAGCTAGATCCCATCATACTTTATCTAACACGAGGTATTTTTCCTGGAGATCGAGTTGAAGCCAAGCGCATATTAAGGAATTCTCGCCGCTACCTCATGATTAAAAGTCAACTTTGTCGAATGTCCTATGTTGATAGTAGTATAGGACCCTACTTGTGATGTCCATGACCACCAGAAGCTCTCTACGTGCTTAGAAAAAATCCATGAAGGTATATACGGGAATCATCCAGGAGCTCGAACCCTAGCGCAAAAAAATCATTCGTCATGGTTATTATTGGCCGACTATCTTAGCCGACTCAATGAAGCTAGTATCATATTGTCAAAGGTGTCAATTCTTTTTATCCATTCCTCGAGCAGCCGTGACGAAGTTGACTCCTATTTTGAGCCCTATACCTTTCGCCCAATGGGGCTTAAATCAGTTAGGACCTCTCCATATAGCTTCAGGGCAGAGGAAATTCCTAGTGGCAATTGATTACTTCACTAAATGGATCGAGGCCGAACTGCTGGCTAAGATTGGTGAGAGTAACATCATAAACTTCGTGTGGAAATCAATTGTTTATTGTTTCGGTGTGCCTCGATCATTCATTACCTACAACGACACCCAATTTGATAGTAAGGGTTTCCGTGATATTTGTGAAGAGTACAACATTCACCTCAAGTTCACCTCAGTTGCTCACCCAAAATCAAATGGACTTGCAGAAGCTACCAACAAGTGCATTCTTCAAGCATTAAAGAAGAAGGTGGATACCGTCCTAGGACAATGGTTGGAGGAGTTACCGAGTATCCTATGGTCATACTGCAGAACCCATAAGAATTCAACAGGGGAGACTCCCTTTAAGCTGGCATATGAGGCTGAAGCAGTTACTCCAGTTGAAGTAGGTATGCCGACCATTCGGATGCGACATTTTGATGAAGACATGAACTCGGTAGGACTTCGAGTCAACCTCGACCTCTTAGAAGAAACTAGAGAGAAAGCACTTCGGACTCAGGTCATCAATCAATAACGAATCGCTCGCCACTACAATAGTAAGATTCGTCCAAGAAGATTCAATGTTGGGGACCTTGTCCTTCGTAAAGCAGTCTTTGACAAAGACACCCGGCGAGCCAAACTAGCTCATAATTAGGAAGGTCCCTATACATTCCTAGAGGAACTTAGAATGTGTACCTATTGGCTAAAGGCCCCAGAAGAATCCTTCATCATCCATGGAATATTGAACACTTACAACGGTTTTTCCTTGAACTTTAAAGTTTAATCTTTCTTAAGCCCTATAGATTTCTTTTGAAGAATGCATGCATTAAATAGTATGTTTAAAAAGAAGGCTTTAGTCAAAATTATGCATTCTTGTCATAACTAAGAAATGCGATATCCAAGCCCTTGGTACATTATCAGGAATAACCTCAAGGCACAACCCTTTGGCTGACTGTCACAGTCGTCTCTCGGTCTTAGGGGAAGAAAAGACCTAGTTGACTCTCTTGAGCCTAGACGTTTAACTTTCGAGTCAGATTCCAAGCCCTTGGTACCTTATCAAGAATAAACTCAAAGTACAACCCTTTGGTCGACTCCCATAGTCATCTCTCAGCCTTAGGAGAAGGAAAGACCTAGTCAACTCTCTCGAGCCTAGGTGTTCGACTTCCGAGTTAGATTCCAAGCCCTTGGTACCTTATCAAGAATAGACCCAAGGCACAACCCTTTGGTTGACTCCCACAGTCATCTCTCGGTCTTAGGGGAAGGAAAGACCTAATCAACTCTCTCAAGCCTAGGCGTTCGACTTCTGAGTCAGATTCTAAGCTCTTGGTACTTTATCAGGAATAAATCTAAGGCACAACCCTTTGGCCGACTCTCACAGTCATCTCTCGGCCTTAAGGGAAGGAATGCCCTAGTCGACTCTCTCAAGCCTAGGCACTTGACTCCAAAATCGAATCACATGCTTTTAGAAAATTTACAAGTAATGATATTGACTAAGTTCTAAGCATTTCAGAATTCTATCTAAATAAAAGCATCATAAACTCGAGATAAAATAGATTCTTCCTAGATCAACACTATTTGTTTACAATCATACTAAAAACACCTATAATAAGTCAAGAAAAAAGGGGGAGAGATGGGGAAAGGGAACAATAAGTTCTCAATTATCACCACCCATGAGAGCTTCTTGGGATGGAGTGACAGCTTCTTGGACAGCCGCATGTTCCTCCTCTGTGCCATCTGAAGATTTATCATCATTACCCAAGATTAAGTTCAGTCCCCCTCCCTTTGCCTCGAACTCTTTTAGAAGATCGAGACAGCAGGAGACTTGGGAAGGATAATAATGATCAAGAGGAGGATGTGAGCTAGGAGGCACTAGGGAAGTGAAGTAATCAACCCCAGCTTTACATGCTAAGACTACCTCGACTTTCCCTATAGAACCATGACGCCAATCTTTAATTATTTTCTCCCTATATTGTTACGAGTCGAAATGAGCTAGCTTGTCCTTCAAGTTCTTCACCATGGTGAAGGACGCTTGACGACTCGACTGCTCTTTCTCGAGATCACGCCTCAATTATTCGATTGAGAGATGACTCGATTGAACTTCTTCCTCGGCAGCTATCTTCAGGCCCCTTTTGGATTCAACCTCCTTAGTTAAAGCGGCCAGCTGATCGTCTCATTCTTTGATCCCTCACTGGAGACGATTGATCTCCCTCTTTTGATGAGCTACTTCTCTCTTCAGCTCTCCAATCATAGATGCCTGCTTATCACTCAGAGACCAAAGCCCTTCGAGGAATCTATCTCTAGCATTCACTTCTTGGCGCCAGCAAGCTTCGATGGTGTTCAACTCAACCTCCAAGGCACTGACCCTATTCTCCGCCTCCTCCTTGTCCGCATTCTCCTTTTCTATCTCCGATAGCCACCCCTGTGCAGCGTCATGCATGTGCTTAAGTCACTCATATAGTTCTTGCTCTATCAGCACACCTCGGACTAGATGAGCCTTGAGAGCTAGATGCAAACCAAAGCTTGGCATCCTCTTCAAGATACCATCATCCTTAGGAAGGGAGAATTGTTGTACGGTCGTGATTGGAGCTGAGAGGGATCCCAGAATAGAAGTCACTTTGTCAAGATATGCAGGCGGGACAAACTTGTCACCCTCGGAGAGCTCTTTCCTTAGCGAGCAAGGGCCTAGTGGCACTCCTGCTAGCATCACTTTGGCTCTCTCCCAATCTTGGAAATCTACTTCCAAAATCTAGTGAGGGAAAGGCCAACCATCCCCTCCCTTTCTTTGATCTCATATTCCCCGATAGTTCCTTCTGCTTGGGGCTCATGGAGGGGTGCGGTTTCTTCAGCCATTTTCCTCACCGGCTCAACCGGCTCTTTGACTGGTCTATGAGATGATGCCGACTCAGAAACCAGGTCGACAATTTCAATACTAGCTATAGTATCAGCGGGTTTAGTCGATCTCACCACCTCCTCAGCCACCGGAGGAATAAGAGGATCTTCAGCGACGACCTTATCCCCTTCACTGACTCGAGTGCCCGACTGTTCTTCAAGTGGCCCTCGTTTTGTAGTAGGGCTAACTCGGGGCGCCTCAGTAACTTTTGTTGCAGCTAGCTGATGGCCACATCTAGTCGCCAGTTTCTTAATATTTCTCCTCTTTCCTAGTTGGACAGCTAATTCGCTCATCCGAGACCTCAGCTCGGATGTCTCCTTAGGATTCAAATATCCCCTCGACCTCTTTTGGGGCCTATCATCAGACCCTGACTCCTCACCTTTAGATCTTGCTTCCTAACTTCTTGCAAGAGGGAGTGCGAACATGATCGCCCTGGCTTGATTGGCTTCAGTAGGCAAGACATACGAGATGTGCGCCACCCGAAGTGACACCAAGTCAAAGAGGTTAGTCCTCTCTCTAGATCCAATATAGGATTGGATCTTCTCTAGTTGTCGTCTTTTCTCAGCTTCGAGAGGCCTTGGTTTCAACACATCTTTATTGATATAAGGCCACTCCGAGCATGAGAGAGTTTCATCAGCTCCGAGAACCCAAAAGAAATGTCCTTTCCAGTCCCTATTGGACTCTGGAGCATCAGAAATGAACTTGAAGTTGCTTGTATAATAGAAAAAGAAGTGCAGATCCTTTTTGGTTGACTTAATGCTAACCAAGTGACCGAATAAATTCATAGTGGAAAGAACACCTACCTGGAAGCAGATGACTATGAAAGCCATCAGAATCCCCATTGCATTCGGGACGAGTTGAGAGGGGGAGATCCCCATAGCACCGCATGCCTCCTTTACGAATGGATGAAGAGGCAATCGAAGTCCTTGATCAAGGTGGGCCAAGTAAAATAGCGCTCTGTTGGGACCATGGCGATATACTGGGTCATTTCCCTCAGGAACCATCAACTTGAGATCTCTGGGAATATCATACAGGCTGTAGAATTTCTCGAGATTCCCCGTAAATATTTTTGAAGGAATGGGACGAAGAAGATTCATCATTTCTTCATTGCGACCAACGATAAAGCTTTGAGATCCATGGCAAATTCTTTGGTTGAAGAAAGCTTTGAAGAAGAGGAGAAACGCATTGAAAATTAGAGCGAATAATGACAGAGTGTTCTTCTTCCTTTCTCATAAAGCTATTTTATGACTTTCAATCGCCAGGTGGGCTTATCCTAATGATCGTCACTTTTAGAGATGAACAGAGGAGATTCAACTCGTAACTCTAAGCATTTTGAATTTTGAGATTTGAAACATCACATCCCTCCTGGGGTCCCACGTTGTGTTCTAAAGAATCAAAGTGTCATCATTAAATCTCCACCAACCGACAAACTGTTGCATCATATCATATAGCAGTGATTAAGTCCTCTCGAAAATATATAATAGAGAGAGAAGAATAATCTAGTGAGTCGACATCTCAATCGACCAGAATAGTGACACCCCCTATGACGGCTCGAAAGGCGGTACTAGTCGGCTCGGAGTAGTTAGTAAATTCCTACAAGTTTACAAAGAAGACAACTCATTTAACAAAAATTTTGAGGCTTCACAAAATCAGGAGAACAAAAGATTTTTTCATTCATTGATCAAGTATTACAAAGTATCAGATATACAAGACGACTATGAAAGAATTCCTATAAAATCTATTGAAAATCCATTCCAGCTCCTGGAGTCGAAGGTGGGGAACTTTTAGGAGTAGTCGGTAGAGGAGACAATCGACCCTGCTCTTCATTTGAATCATCTTTAGTCTCATCAAGGTCGAATCTTCCTCCTAGCGCTTCCATTTCCTCCAGCTCTCCTAAACAGCTGGCGACCATGGAGGGATATTGAAAACGATTGGGGATACTTTTCAAATCGGCTGGGAGCTAAGCAAATAAGTGATCATATCCGGCCTTACAAGCTAATGCCACCTCTGTTTTCCAAAGCAAACTTTCGTGATAAGTGTCGATAATATCTTGACAATAAGAATCGAGGATCTCCTGGCAATGCTTGTTGACAATTTCCTACTGATGGGATTCAGACTTGAGGTATGTGACCTTTTCTCGGAGCTTGGTGATTGTTATATGTTTTTCGCCTAATTGACACTTTGCGTGCGCCACCGCCTCCTTTTCTGCTCGAGCCAACACCTTAGCACGATCCCTCTCTTGAAGCACTTCATGTGACTTCTATCGAAGATTAGTGACTTCAGAAGTGTTGGAGACTGATTCTTTGACAGCTTGTTGTCGACTAATTTTCTCATTGGCCCTTAATAATTCCACCTCCCCAAGAAGCTTATGGTACTCAGTCCACAAATGTTCTACTCGACCGTATAACTCTTTTTCTTATACGGCTCCTCGAGTAAAGTAGTTGCGGAGAGCATGATGAAGACCGAGGTCGGGTACCTTCTCCAGATACTTCTCATATTCTGGGAGGAGGAATTGGTCAACCACCCTAGACTAGACTCGGCGAGACCCAAGGACAGTTCCTCAAACATCGAGGTGATGTTTAGCTTCAAAGCGGAACTCCGGTACGAGTTCCATCCCATTGTTAGCACCAGGCGAGGAAAGTCCGGTGAGGCATATTCTTATATTGTCCCATTCTCCCTCTTCCACGTCAGAGAATTTATGAGGAAAAGGATACTTCAGATCGACAGAGGGTCCCATCTCTTCATGAGCCGGCTCCTCTCTCTGTCGAGTCGACTCCTGACGACGATCCGACGATTGCTCTCCAACCTGCATCCTCTCCCCAACTATTTCTCATAGAGAGGCCTCAGATGATTCTCTCAAGATCTCTCTCTCTCTCGAATCGCCCAAAGGGACGATATTAGTCTGCCTCTCTTCCTCCCTCGTTTGAAGCATTCCTTCAGATTTTCTTTTTCTCATCCTAAGAGTGAGGGAAGCAGCGCTTTCTTCACCGACCGATTATATCCCTAAAGAATAAAAATCTTCACGAAGACGTTTAGCTGGCCTAACAGATGGATCCCCCTGGGGATCGACTGGCCTAGTTGTGGGCATCATAGTCGCCTCCCTTGATCCAGTGATGAGGATCGTAGCCCTATCTATGTCTCGAGAAGCTTTCGGCTCAATTGACACCGTGGTCATGCGCAATACTAATCTATCGAGCAGATCTTCAAAGTGGTGAGAGTCTGCTAATCCTTTGATTAAGTCGAGTTGGTTTTTCTCTTCCGAAGACAACGTATTTCTAGCAAGAGTATCCCTCCTTATCTCGGGCCAATCGGAACAACGCATCTCCAAATCATCCCTAATCACCCAAACAAACTTCTCCTTCCAATCCTTATATGAATATGGAAGATCTACGATCAATTTAAACTTTCCTATCATTTGAAAATGATAACGGGACTCCTTTTGATTTACCTTTACGACCACCAAATGAGCGAAGATCTTCAGAGTAAGCCTGATTGCCAACCAATGGCATATTACCGTGAATGCCACAGCAATAGCTATGGCGTTCGGTTTCATTTGCGTAGGCGAAACTCCTAGCATCTCAAATAGTTGTTTCAGAAATGGAGGTAGGGGTAATCTTAAACCGCACTCTAAGTGTCTCAAGTAGAGAGGATGCCATTCAGGCCCATGGTCAAAAACAACCTCTGAACTTGTCGGAGTGAGTAGCTCATATCCTGTAGGGTGTTAAACTTTTTAGACATTGTCCTCAATTGAGTCAAGGTTACTTTGGAATGAGTTCTTTCCAGAAGATCCCGACGATAAACCATTTCTAAAGGCATAGAGAAACAAAAAGATAATTGGCAGGAAAAATGAGCAAAAGGACAAGAGAGATTGGGGAAGAAGAACGGTAAATCAGAAGGGAATTTGAAAGGGTGATAGCGGCGCATGATGGTTTTATATATATAAATATAAAAAACTCCTACTTTACAATTGTCAAGGTTCGAGCCGTTGGATTCAATTACCTCTTATGGTTAGAATCTATCCTTGGAATTTGAAATTCTCCCGAATGACGAAGCGCGCCCCCTTTCTTTTACCTCGAAGAACCCGTAATCTGCCAGGAGAGTAGCCCTGCTACAGTTATGATGATGCCCGCAAATGTCAGATAGTACAGTTCTTTAAATAAGATAATCTCTTCCCCTATTTGTCCTTTGATTATTTTTATTTCATTCGGACTCGTCTCAAGCCGACTCCAAGCGAAAGGGGCTAACTGTTATGGGGTATATCTGTTCTATGGATATATAATCTCATAAGTCGACATTTTGACTAGCCAGACAAGCCGACACTCTTGTGTCGACATGAAAGCCGATGTTGGTCGGCACGAGAGATCTTGACCTCCTAGACGAGTCGACATCTCTATATGGACTCAAGAGACGGTTGTTAGCTGGGACAAGACGATATTCCAACCAGTCGGACAAGCCGACACTCTTATGTCGATACAAAAGGCGATGTCAGTTGACACGAGAGTCAGCAACTCGAAGATATGATATTACATGCCTTGCTTCTCGACCAAGCTAAGAGATTATCCTGGCCTCGAACCTATTGACATAGGTGTCACTTCTCAATATTGCTTAATATTTGATAATCATCATTATGTCACCATCCTCAACAATCTTGAAGACTCGTCGGAATGCTGGGTCCCAATGCTGTTGAAGTGACCTCCCGTCACTCACAAACCGACACGTGTAGAGCAAAGGGTGACTCACCTTCCAGCTCATACTTTGTCATCGTCATTTGCATGGTTGAAATGATCAATCTGTCATTGACATCCTCTATAAATACAAGTACTATTCGAGCTAAAAAGAGAGGTTCACAATCTAAACCCCCCTAAAGCACACACTGCACAAAAACAAGAACACACGGTTTTTTTTTGACCACACTCAAGTTCATCAACTGACTTGATCGTTGGAGGTATCATGGGGGAACTCATCCCTGCCCTCTTACGACTCTTTTTGTGCAGATTGCTCGATCATTCTAATTCCAGAATCAGGCATAAAGTCGAAGAAGAAAGCGACACCCTCTATTTTTTTTATAATCTCCGTGACTTTAGTTGGTTGAGTGATATTTAGCATCAACATATATAATATTAAAATATTTATTTATTGATAATATACTAGTAATAACATAATATTAATATTATTAATAATATTATATCATATTAATAATATTATATCATATTAATAATATTATAGTATTATATTAATAATAAAATAATATTATTTTAAAAGTATTATATAATATATAACAATAACAAATTGATATACCAAAATAATTAAATGTATAATTATTTAAATATAATATGTAATAATTATAATATAAGAATAATTATAATATAATATAAGTCATTAAAATATGATATAATATTATAATACATTATACAATATCATATTGTATTATATTTAATACTTATAATACTATAATAAAAAAATCTAAATATTATAACACTTTATTTATAATATACTTTATTATAGTTAATATATAGTATATTAACAATATGTTTAATATTAATGTTGTAATGGGTCAAACTAGTGTTAAACAAAAACACTAAACACGACGTTTTGAAAATACTTTAAGAGAAAAACACAACATTATTGTGTTTTTTTTTTATAAAAATACAACAAGAAAAACATCATGATATACAAACGAAGTCCTATTGATCATTTTACTATTTTTTTCGCTGAGAATATTCAAATCCTTTAAGATTAGGCTTTTTGATGCTAAGAAATACAAACAACTACAAGTAAAAAGAGTGGAAAGAGAGGAGCAGATTGCAAAGTGTGTGAAAGAGGAATCTAGCTCCCCTTGAAGCAACTCATCAATCATGTTCTTCAAACACAAGACTAGTAGCTTTTATGAGATGATGTGTGATGGTTGTCCTTTGGTTCTCCATCAAATTGTTCAAAGCGAAAGGTGTCCTCTTCTCTGCTAACACAGTGATGACAGAGAGAGAGAGCGCTAGAGAGAGAAAGACAGATGCTCCCATTTTCCCAAGCAAGATGGGGCTGGAAATGGGCTGGCTGATTGGATTGGTATCTCTTTCTCTCTCTCCATCTTAATTTTTATCTCTTATATATAATATAATGCATCCGTAGAAAGCAACGTTTCCTTGTGACTGACTGCGACATGTCCTTCACTCCCCAGCTCCCCAACAAAACTCTCAGCACCTGATGCAGATGCAGCCCATGATGGCAACCTACGGTTCACCGAATCAGGTCACCACCGATATCATTCAGCAGGTCTCTCTCTCTCTCTCTCTCTCTCTCTTCTTTCTCTCTCTTTAATGATGTGGGGCTGGCTTATTTTGGGAAAAAAGATGAGATTTTTATGGCTAAAGATGGGATTTTTTTGGGTTTTGATGAATGACCCATTTCAAAATGTAGTGGCTTGTTGGGTTGTTTTCAAGGTTTCTTTGTGAATGGGTTTGTTGTGTTTTGCTCAATCTCATTGCCTCTCAAATCGGTGAGTGGTTTTTTTACTGGATTGAAAAAAAAAAAATTTAACTGCAGCAGTTCAATGTTTTTATTTTTATTTTCAAGTGGGAAAGCTTTCTAAAATTGGTTGGTATCGTTCTTGAAATAAGCAAGTCGTTTTTTCATAAATAAGTTTTTGATGGAAGAGTTTGGGGTTTATGTAGGGTTCTTGAAATAAGCAAGCCGTGATGTTTCTAAATCATTTTGTATACTCTCAACAGGCCATCAACTTTGTTTTTTTGTTTGTTCTTTTCTCATATCTTTATAAAAATATTTCTATTTTTATCCTATTGCTGATGTTACTCTAATCTCGCTGTCTGAGATCACAGGGATCATGGGATCGCTGTCTTTGATTTTTGCACGTCTCTTTCCCCTTTGAGACCATCATTTTTAGTTGATGTTAGTTGATGTTAGTTGTTATTTTTTTTAGTGTAATCATATGATCTCTTGATCAGTAGTTGCTAGCATTCACCAGCTAAAATAGTTTGCAATAGATACGGACAATATTGCTTGTATTATTAATGGACCTCTATTTTGTATTTGCCTCCTCCTTAGATGCTTGCGTTCGACCATCATTTTTCCTTTACTAGCATCAAATTTTTACTGCTCAACTTGTTCCATTTCTCTAGGTAACCTCATGTGTAGGAATGCATGAGATTTTATTTCTTATATGTGCATCAGAACAAGGTTTAGAGAAGCAAGCACCATATGTTTAGGCGTATTGCTCGAATGAGTCTTTGCTAACATTAAGTCTATAGAACACTTAAGTCTATAAAATGTTATAAAAAATTTGTTTCGGTACATTAATATAAGTTCAATGTAATGTCAACCTACAAATTTGGCTCAAGTTCCTGATAGGTATGAATGGGAAGGAGACTACCAAATGGCTAAAAATGTCAATTGGCATGTAGGAAAAGCTGCCTTATCAGTCATGCAACCAATGAGTAACTTTCGATAGTCTCCTAGATCAAAATAGAAACCACCATTTAGTAAAGAGTTTCTCTTGATGAGGGAAAAACCTTATTAAAGTTGTACATTCTGCGTGATCCCATTTCAGGATAAAAATGAATGAAAATGAGGTAAATAGTATATCTTCTCTCTATTGAATTTATGAATGAGAAATATATAACCCATAATAACCGCAAGATGCGTTCATGAACAAAATGGTATATCACCACTCCAAAATGAGGATTATCAGCCTGCCAGAAATTAAAAAAATAACCTGTATGCTGAATGGATAAATATAATAGTGGTATAGGCACTGGTTCAGTCTTTTTTCTATGTTGTACACGTGTATCGAAATGCACTTTTCACGCATCACTGTGTTCCCTACTTTAGTAAGTCTGTTATTGAGTTCTATGGCATATTTATTACACGGTAGCATATGTGATGGTGCAGACTAGATGTTTTCATGGTACAAATAATTTTAGATTAAAAGATGTCATTTGACCCCATCAAACTTTCGCCAAAGGAAAACCATGGTAAGCGTGATACCCCTAATCTGCTAGGATCTTGCAACTCTTTCAAACACTAAGCTACATACTTACTCATTGTTATTACGTTGAATGTGTCACAAATAGAATAATATGATTGCATTAACCTGTGGTTTCCTTTCATGTACTGCAGTGGTTTAGCTCAAAGCATATATATTTATTAGATTAGAAACTTAGAATAAGAAGGCACCTAGGTATTACATAAAACATTAAAGCATATTTCAATTCTTATCTTTCATATATTACATGCTCATCTCATGCTCCGTTTTCCTCTTTCACAAATTCAGCTGTCCTTTCTTTATCTACATTCAATGTTAAATTAGATAGTGTTGAACTGGTTAGCGTTCAGAACCTAATTTAACAACTACTGGAAGTTTGTCCATTTAATGTCTATCAATCTTGCAAGGTTTTAGACGTTAATCATCAGAAAACGTTACAGCCATCTGTTATAATTTTTTACGTAGACTAATGAATAAGTAGACAAGTTTGACTTGTTTGTTGTCATACTCAAATACTGCTCGGATGGAATCATGGAATCTTATCTTAACATTTCCTGAGTCCATTTCTAAGTAAGGCTTTTGCTGTTTTGTTATATTCCTTTTTGCTGCTTATAGCTTGCTTCTCTCAACGACGATTGATAGTTTTGGTGATTCCGCTTTTGCATTTTGCAGTATCTGGACGAGAACAAGCAGTTGATTCTGGCTATTCTTGAAAACCAAAATTCAGGAAAAGCTGATGAATGTGCTGAGTAAGTCTTGTAATTTGATTATCTTTATTAAACTAAACTCTGCCTCCAAGATCATCACATCATTTTTGTCATGTTTGTAATGAGTTTGATTCGAAACTTCAGTGTTTTGTAATAGCTTCATGGTCAACTGAGGCACATGCCCAGATTAGGCTTATGCTTAAGGACCTCTTTTTCTTTGACTGGAAGTGTTAATTTAAAACAATAAGCCTAGATGAGGTTCCATGATTGTGGACATCATTTTGGTGTTAAAAGTAGAACGAAGCTTGGTGTATTTGACTCCTAATTTAATATGTCGCAAGATTTGTTGTTGGTATTATCATTTTAAAACGTGCCTAAAGGTTTTGATGAATACTGGATTTTCAGAACCGAGTGTTCCGTAATGCTTATTAGCAGCAGTTAAACAAAAAACTATTGTCCATAGAACCTTCTGTGTAGTGCTAAAGATCTTGATGAATACTGGATGTTCACAGCTGAGTGTTCCTCTTTTAGTTATACTGGATTTTTCAGTTTAACGACGAATAATTCCTCCCTGGACTAGAGACAGGTTCTCTCTCAATATGTTAGGAGTCACCATGTGATGCATCTTTCTTTTGTTATTTTGACTAAATTGCTTTTAGAATACCTCAGTGTAGTTGATTGTTGAGAGAGCATACGAATGCATATGGTTTGGTTGTAACCATACATTCCCAGCCGCTTAATATAGCTAACCTAAAAATGTGATGGTTATGATGACAATATTATGCTTGTGACAAAATAGCACTTGAAGCATGACCTCTACATAACAGTAAATCCAGCCTTGTTACTATTTTGGTCTACAACTTGCCTGCTATACAAAATGGAAATTTACACCAGATATCGGAATTTATTCATGTTGGTTTTATTACCTAAAACTGGTGAGAGAAGTTTGATATTCGAGCGTAATGTGCAGCTAAGGGTTAAATTAATAATCTGAGGAATATCCGGAAACTGACATTAGTTCAGAAGATGTGGGGTCTACTTCATTATGAAAATTTATGTCATATAGCACGCATGTTGTCATTTACTCAAACCATCTTGACAAGAAATTCATTTTCTATCCTTTGAATCTATCTCTGGTCACAGGAATCAGGCTAAGCTTCAGAGGAATCTGATGTATCTTGCAGCCATTGCGGATAGCCAGCCCCAAGTTCCTACCATTGCTCAGGTATATATTGGTATTGGCTAACATCAATTATCGGTAGGGTTATTTTCAGATGCACTCTCTATAGTTAGGGGGCTGTAGCTGGTTATCACCCATGCATGTTCTAGTTTATTAGCACATACATCTTTTCATTGGTATTTTTTCAGTTTTGAAACTTTCTTGGGAAATGTATCATGGCCAGAGTTGGACATTGCTAAGAACATTTCCACATGATTCCTGTGGATGTTTAAAAACCAACAATAAGAAGTATGCAATCGAAAGATCAGTGGCTGTTTGTGCTAATAGAATAGAACAACAGTGATAAGCTACTATACGTCCATAGTACAAATGGATGTATTTGCAAACAGAGTAAGCAAAGGTTGGTGTCCCTCCAGTGTGTTTGCTGGTGTATCATGGACAATGGCAAATTACAGTCCAAATCATCCCCGGTCACCTGACCCTTCTCTCCATTTGTTTGTTGATCAATTTTCTTAAGCTCGATTTGTAAAAACCAACGCTGTTGCTGCTATGCAATCAAGTGCTCGCTACATGCAACAACACCAAGCAGCTCAACAGATGACCCCTCAATCTCTCATGGCTGCTCGCTCCTCAATGCTCTACTCACAGTCCCCAATGTCTGCACTCCAGCAGCAACAGCAGCAAGCAGCAATGCATAGCCAGCTCGCCATGAGCTCCGGAGGCAACAACAGCAGCACCGGAGGATTCACCATTCTTCATGGTGAAGCTAGCATAGGAGGCAATGGCTCAATGAATTCTGGTGGAGTCTTTGGAGATTTTGGACGGAGCAGCGGTGGGAAGCAAGAGACTGGGAGCGAAGGGCACGGGACAGAGACTCCTATGTACCTGAAAGGCTCTGAAGAAGAAGGAAACTGAGATATCTTGTGTGTCCCTGTGGCTTTTGTTTGTGAACTATCTTCTTTAATTATCGGTATTAGTATAGGTAGTAGTAGACTCTATGGAGGGTTTTGTTGACTTTGTGTGAGTTGTTGGTGTTGTGGGATTGTGCTTTGAGAGCAACTAGCTTTTGTAAATTAGTAGGCTGAGGAGTTGTTAGTAGTGCTATTGAATGGGTTAGATGCCTCTCTTGCTGATATATGTTTGGTATTATGGTGGCTTACGACTGTGAGCCTGTTAGTTGATGAACGTTGCTGCTAAATTATGGTGAAATTTTGATGGGGGCTTATTAGCTCTCGAAGAGTACCTTATAGTTTGCTAACTTTGCACATATGTACTCGCTTGTTTTTGGCAGCGCTTGCATACCTAAAATTTCTAATTCTGTACTTTATTACCTTTTGTTATGCAAATATCGTAGGATTTTCCTCGAATTTTCTCAGGTGAGGCTCACAAGCTTAGTTTTGTATCTGGCATACTGTCCCATGTTGAGGATGGATTGAGTTGCTGGAATCAATAGAAGGCTAGGAAGAAGATTATAAAAAAATAGAAGGAAGTATGAAGGAAACATAAAAAAATATATCATTTGTACAGTGCTAACTAAGTATAAGATTTGGATATTGTTTGGGGGTTTAGCCTTTATCCTGTGCATGCATGTCTAAAATGGCGAGAAAATTAAGACTAATGGAGATAACAAAAAGAATTAGAATGGTTTGCATTAGGGTGTCTAAAATGGCGAGAAAATTAAGACTAATGGAGATAACAAAAAGAATTAGAATGGTTTGCATTAGGGTGTCGGTCATCCCCCATCATTGATAACAAGAAAACATACATACGACCCCATCATTGATAACAAGAAAACCCTCACTTAACCCTTTGTCAAACGGTACCTAAAAGCACAGACGCAAACAGAGCAAATGTGATTCTTTGGACATAATTCAAGAAAACTATAATTACAATCATATTGAATTACTTTAGCTTATCAATTCACTATTTCAGAGTTCGTTTTCGTTCGTATGTATGTTTTCTTCTTATCAATGATGGGGGATAACCGACGCCCTATGGAGGGTTTTGTTGACTTTGTGTGAGTTGGTGGTGTTGTGGGATTGTGCTTTGAGAGCAACTAGCTTTTGTAAATTAGTAGGCTGAAGAGTTAAGTAGTGCTATTGAATGGGTTAGATGCTTCTCTTGCTGATATATGTTTGGTATTATGGTGGCTTACGACTGTGAGCCTGTTAGTTGATGAATGTTGCTGCTAAATTACGGTGAAATTTTGATGGAGGCTTAGTAGCACTCGAAGAGTACCTTATAGTTTGCCAACTTTGCACATGTGTACTCTCGCTTGTTTTTAGCAGCGCTTGCATACCTAAAATTTCTAATTCTGCACTTTATTACCTTTTGTTATGCAAATATTGTAGGATTTTCCTCGAATTTTCTCAGGTGAGGCTCACAAGCTTAGTTTTGTATCTGGCATACTGTCCCATGTTGAGGATGGATTGAGTTGCTGGAATCAATAGAAGGCTAGGAAGAAGAACGAAACTAAAGTGGGTAGTCGCAGGTCACTCTTTCAAAGAGTTTTGCAAGACTTTTTTTATTGTGTTTCTGTTCTTCTGCCATTATATGTTACCAATCTTGCAATTTGATGTGAATTTATTAATAAATAAGCTACTAGAAAATTCAAAGATATTTTGTCAATAGAAGGAAGTATAAAGGAAACGTAAAAAAAAAAATCATTTGTACAATGCTAACTAAGTAAAAGATTTGGATATTGTTTGGGGGTTTAGCATTTATCCTGCGCATGCATGTCTGGAATAGCAAGAAAATTAAGACTAATATGGAGATAACAAAAAGAATTAGAATGGTTTGCATTAGGGCGTCAGTTATCCCCCATCATTGATAAGAAGAAAACATACATACGAACGAAAACGAACTCTGAAATGGTGAATTGATAAGCTAAAGTAATTCAATATGATTGTAATTATAGTTTTCTCGAATATCTCCCTATATATCCCATACTCTTGCACCCTTCTTTCAGAAAAATAAATTATAAAAGTAAAATGGTAATTTAATTACTGATCCTAGTAAAAAAGAATTATGTCCAAAGAATCGCATTTGCTCTGTTTGCGTCTGTGCTTTTAGGTACCGTTTGCCAATGGGTTAAGTGAGGGATTAATGTGACTTAACCCCTTCTTAACCCGTTAAACACAAAAAATCTAAACAATGGTTAAAGTGAGTTAACCCACCATAATTTGCCAAATATAAAAAATATAGAAGGGTTAAGTTAAACCCTCTAGAGGGATTAAAATGAGTTAAGCCCTCAAAATGAGTGGTTTACTAATACTCCTATTTAGAAGGATTAAGAGTTAACCCTTCTAATTATAAGAAAATAGTTAAAATCTTTGTTATTCCCAAACACTAAAACTGATCACAATGGCTAAAATAAAACTTATTTAACGGGTTAATAATTTAGTCCTTCGAATGGGCTAAGTACATTAATCATTTTTTTAACCCTGTGTGTGTCCCTGTGGCTTTTGTTTGTGAACTATCTTCTTTAATTATCGGTATTAGTATAGGTAGTAGTAGACTCTATGGAGGGTTTTGTTGACTTTGTGTGAGTTGTTGGTGTTGTGGGATTGTGCTTTGAGAGCAACTAGCTTTTGTAAATTAGTAGGCTGAGGAGTTGTTAGTAGTGCTATTGAATGGGTTAGATGCCTCTCTTGCTGATATATGTTTGGTATTATGGTGGCTTACGACTGTGAGCCTGTTAGTTGATGAACGTTGCTGCTAAATTATGGTGAAATTTTGATGGGGGCTTATTAGCACTCGAAGAGTACCTTATAGTTTGCCAACTTTGCACATATGTACTCGCTTGTTTTTGGCAGCGCTTGCATACCTAAAATTTCTAATTCTGCACTTTATTACCTTTTGTTATGCAAATATTGTAGGATGCAGCGCTTGCATACCTAAAATTTCTAATTCTGCACTTTATTACCTTTTGTTATGCAAATATTGTAGGATTTTCCTCGAATTTTCTCAGGTGAGGCTCACAAGCTTAGTTTTGTATCTGGCATACTGTCCCATGTTGAGGATGGATTGAGTTGCTGGAATCAATAGATGGCTAGGAAGAAGAACATAAAAAAATAGAAGGAAGTATGAAGGAAACATAAAAAAATATATCATTTGTACAGTGCTAACTAAGTATAAGATTTGGATATTGTTTGGGGGTTTAGCCTTTATCCTGTGCATGCATGTCTAAAATGGCGAGAAAATTAAGACTAATGGAGATAACAAAAAGAATTAGAATGGTTTGCATTAGGGCGTCGGTTATCCCCCATCATTGATATACAGTGAATTGATTCTACCTGAAAACATCTTGAAATCTCTCTCTTCTCTGATTGATGATCGTCGCACCTTCAATTAATACACCATGTAACTTGACTAAGAAGCATAGAAAGAGGAATGGATTTTAGTAAGGCTGGTGTAAAAAAAAAAAGAAAAAAGAAAAAGAAACGTAAATACTAAATTGAAACTTGATTTCTATTTAGTTTCATGTATAAAGTTTACATAGTAAAAGAATGTTAGTTTATTATTAAAAAGATAAAAATAATATCCAATATGAGATATTAACAATAATAGTCTACTATGAGCACGCCTCTCGATAAGAAGAAAACATACATACGAACGAAAACGAACTCTGAAATAGTGAATTGATAAGCTAAAGTAATTCAATATGATTGTATTTATAGTTTTCTCGAATATCTCCCTATATATCCCATACTCTTCCATCCTTCTTTCAAAAAAATAAATTATAAAAGTAAAATGGTAATTTAATTACTGATCCTAGTAAAAAAGAATCATGTCCAAAGAATCACATTTGCTATGTTTGCGCCTGTAATTTTAGATGTTAATTTTACTCTACGGGCATATTTTGTGCGTTATAAAAATGTGTTTCCTTAAGGTAACTTTAATACTATTACTGACATTTCACACAATAGGTGCTTTTGAACATGCAGCATGAATAGCTCACGGGAATGATGCTATTTAATTAGTTTTTTCTCCACACTAGTCTCCTAAGTCTTTTATATATTTGAAAGTACCTGCAAAATCTATTAAGTGTTTTGGAATTTGTCCCTTTATCATATTTACCATCAAAATTGTCAAGCATGTTCAAGTGAGTGCTTATCGGGTATGATTAATTACCAAATTAGTAGATTTAAGTAGATTAATTTGCTAAGAAATGTGAAAATATTGTATATATTGAATAGGTATGTAAATCAATATATAGATACAAGCGAGAGCAATTATGGTATAAGACAACTCATATACAACCAGGATACAACTTTCCCAACACCCCCAAAAAAAAAAAGAAAAAAAGAAGAAAACCTCAAACTCACAGTGGATCAAACAATGAGAGTTTGGACAAAAACTAGTGAAACCAAGCAATAGTTTGAGCTTTCGTGAGTAAATTTGCTATATGATCATAGAGGGTATTTAAGGAAGAATAATCTGCTTTGAAATATGTTCCTGACAAACAAGATGACAATCGACTTCAGCGTGTTCTGTTTGTTCATGGAATACAAGATTGGTGACGATAGCAAATGGAGCTCTTATTATCACAGTGCAAAAGGAATAAGTGTCACCATAAAGACACCTATGTCACTCAGAAGGTAGTGCAGCCACTCGAGTTACGAGGCTATATCAGTCATAGCTCTATATTCTACCTCAATGTTCGAACAGAAGACTACAACCTAATGCTTGCTACACCAAGAAATAAGCAGGGAGCCTAGAAAAATGCTGAAGCCTGTGGTGAAACGATGAGTATTAAGATCATATGCCCATCTAGCATCAAGCCTGTAAAGGAAGAGAGCATACTAAGCTGAAAAATAGTGATTGAGTAATGGCACTGCGAAGATAATAAAGTACACGAAGTAACTCCACATAATCAACTGAGATAGGAGCACTAACAAACTAACTGATGACATGAATAGCCTGAGAAATGTCTAAACGAGTAGCTGATAGATATATTAGAGAACCAACAAGCTTCCTATAACGCTTAGGCTGTGGTAGAGGATCGCCATCATCGTGTCAAAGTTTGAGATGAAGCTCCATAGGTGTGGAAACCAAAGGATATGGATGGACATCAAGGTCATTCAAAGCAGCATGGTCAAAAATATCAACAATATACTTCTGTTGATACAATAAATATCCACGAGAAGAGTATGTCTCCTCGATGCCATGGAAATACCATAGAAAACCTAAGTCCTTCATTTCAAACTCAGCTTGAATATACCGCCTCAAGGATGCAATAGTGGTAGTATCACTCTCTATGATAATCATATCATCAACGTATAGAAGGAAAAGAACAACACCCTGAGAAGTGATACGACTAAACATAGCACAATCTATCGTACTTTTCGTAAAACCTACAAAAATAATAGACCGGCGAAACACTTGAACCAACTTCATAAAACTTGCTTGAGATCATAAATAGCCCAGTGAAGATGGCACGCATGACCCGGAGGAGCAGAAAACCCTGAAGGATGTTGCATATAGATAACCTCAGACAGATCACCATATAGGAACATATTTTTGACATCCATTTGATAGAGAGATCCAAACTAATACAAGCCGTTCGATTCGCTACATTCATTATAGCCAAATCTTCTGGACTGGGTTGTGATCCTAGAACAATACAAGAAGCTCAATGTAAATAATATGTACAATCATAATTGGGTAATTTTTCCGAAGAAAAGTAATTGCACATGGTGAGCCTAAGGAATTACAAAATACAAACGCGACAAAGTAAGCACTTGCTTGATGATTTAGAAATGAAAGTGCATATCACCAGACTGCGTGACTACAAGAGGATAGTATTGTACTATATTAGATATATATATATTGTATATATTTATATTATATATATATACGTATACTACTATTATCTAGTATATGACTAGGATCATCTATTATGTATAGTATATGTATATATATATATTATTATAAGCGAATCAAAATAGGGAGCAGAGTTGTACGAAGATAGAGTAATCAAAGGTCATGTGATGAGTGACACCTGAGTCAAATATCCAAGGTGTAGAGCCTCTAGAGTTGGTAGACAAGGTAGTGAAATCAGAAGTCGAAGATGCTCTAGTAAGACCCTTATTTTGTGCAAGTAGAAAGGCAATCTATGAAAGTTGATCAGAAGAAAGAGAGCCTGACACAGGTACTACTAAAGTCTGCAGAATTGATGAAGATGGCTGTGTATAGTCGGAATCAGCAGCTTGGGATCTAAGAATAAAAGACCATGAAATCTTTCACGCTTCTGATATGTTGAAATTTGATGTTCGGGTTGCTTGCAGCAATGACATATATTATGCTATCCTCTACCTCCATGCCAAAAAGTAGATAGTCCATGGTTCAATGGTCTATGGTTCGGTGGTCCACGATTAGCTGAAGGATGATGATGAGGGACCGCAAGAACAATGAGAAAGTGTTGGGGACTTTAGTCCCTACATACTACGATCTATGCAACTCGGAAGCTAACCCACAATCAATAAAATAGAAACAACCACAATCAAGAGAAAAACACTGAGATTTAAGTGGTTCGGTCGACCAACTTCGGCCTACATCCACGAGGTAACAATACGAGAAATCCATTATGTATCAAGGAGAACTACAAGAGGAACCACTCAACTCTCGTCTCACAATCTTTCAACCTTACATACATAATCAACTCTCACATTCTATCTAAAACTCACTCCTTACAATCTTTTAAACAGACAAATACTATGAAACCCTCTCCCAATATTGTAATCATTTGCATGAATAAAAACCACGAAACCCTCGTCTCTCGTACAATATTCTTAAATCAGGCTACGCCCTCTGCTAACCCTAGATTACAAGAATATTTTCTTTATCCTCTCCTTTTTAGCTTTTCCTCCAATAATAGAAGAATACATATAGGGAAACTAAAAACTTATCCCTAGCCAAACTTCCTAATTAGAATAGGATACGAACTCTTAATCATAATGAGATTCAATCTCCTAATCGTGATAGACCTCTAACCTTATCTAATTCTCATTATGTTATACAAAGAATCAAAGACATAATCCCAACAATCTCCACCTTGGATTTGATTCCCAAGCCACTTTGATAATCTACCATTGCCATCTTGAAACTTTGTCTCTCCTGCTAGAGTCTTCTATTTATTTTGTACTTCAATCTAAAGCATCTGCACTCCTAATTAAAACACCCGTACTCCAACCTGGATGCTCCTATGACACTCACTTTCATCTGCCTCGCTATGGCTCCTCCACCTCTCTTGTGCGCACAAAGAGATCTTCGCTACCTCTAACATTAGAAGCAAATCAACCAAGCTTGTTCTCCTAACTTGAGCTTGATAATAGCCTCCCCCTGCTTGTTGTCCTTGTGCTTCACCTGCATTGCTCATCTCAAACTATATTGGTGCACTTTTCCTACTCCACACTATGAGCCGGATGCCTCTATCTCCTCTTTCACTTGGCTTGGACTGAATATGACTGCTCACTCTCCTACAACTCCCTACAAGTTCAATGCCACTATCTCCATCAGCACGTGTGTCATTTGGCTGTGCCCGCTTGTAAGCTCCATATAATCTGGCACTATCTTACTCGAGTCTATACACTAACCAACTCTTGCTCTTGAGATGATCCTAAATAATTGCATGCTGACAACTTTACTACCAGAATCACGTCTAATTCTCTACACCAATCTCATCCGTCGCAAAGTCGTTCACCTTATATGCCATTAGATCAGTCTCGTCACCACCATCAGGAATTTCCTTTATCTTCTTACTAATTCGAGCATAATCTAAAAAATAAAATCCTTCCATCACGTTTAGAATAGTTCAAGACCTAGAAATCAAACTCCTAGATCATCAAAATCCACCTTCGACTCACCATTCTACAATCCGATCTACCTCAGCCATTGAATTTGCACAAAACACCAAACATCACAATAACTACCAAACAACGGATCCCTTACTGAAGAGCCCTCACTTGAATAGTTTACACGTGATTTTCTTTCCTCTCATGCTTCTTTTCACGTGGACCCCACCTCACGTGTACACATTTACCCTCACGTGGAAGACTAATCCTTCTCCTCTATGCTTTGGGAATCCATACTGCTGCCAAAGGCCAGTCTCTGCCGCCTCACGCATCCACCCCTACTCGCCACCGCTTGGCCTCCTCCCACTAGTGGTATCCAGTGATCCTCAGGCCGACAATTACTAGCCTTCTTTCTTTTCTTCATCTTGATCCTTGTGCATCCTCCGATCTTCGATTTCGCATGATGTCTATCTTACAAACTCACTCTCGAATCCATTATCATCGCTTTGATACCACTTGTTGGGGATTTTAGTCCGCTTTACTATGATTTGCACAATTCAGAAGCCAACCCACAATCAATAAGATAGAAATGTAAAACCCCGATAATTTATGAATAATATAATTAATGTGTGATAAATTATGATATGTGGATATTTAGTATGATAAATATCATTTAATGGTATATGAGTATAATACCATGTGTTTTGAGTATGAACAAGTTCATATATCATTTAATGGTATATGAGTATAATACCATGTGTTTTGAGTATGAACAAGTTCATACATGAGAGAGAGAAGAGTTGAAACATGCACAAATGGTCAAACACATGAGTATTTGGAAATGCCCAGACCGGTTGACCGCCGCGGTCGACCGTAGTCCGGTCGACCGTGAAACCTGCAGAGTGTTTTGTTCCTGTTTTGAGTTGGTTTCGGATTTCTAAACCCATATTCGTTTTCCCCTGATATATATATGAGTTTCTCATGATTTTCTCAGTATTCCAAAGAACCCTAACAGCCACCAAGATCCCCAAAACCCTAATTTGATTCTTAGAGAAGATTGGAAGCTTTTGAGCAGGATTTCTCGTGGTTTTTGACTTTTGGAGTGGAGATCTCTTTCACCCTTGCATCTAAACGTTTTTCCTACAACCTCAGGCGAGTATCATCTCTACTAATCCCCCTCCTAGTTTTCAAAACGTTTTTTAAAGAGTTTTAAACATGTTTTGTAGAGCCTAAATGACTAATTTATGAATAAAGTCAAATTCTTTTGTATTATATGTATAAAGACTAGGTCTTTGCATGCTAAAAAGGTTGAGAATGATTTTACAGATGTATTTAAGATCTGAAAATGATTTTAAAATGTGGTTAATCTAAAGAAAAAGTTTGATTCATCGTTTTGAGCTTTTATGCATATTTTAGGGTTTTGAATATAAATCTAATGCATAAAATCATGGTTATACATGTTGAGTTTGTTTTCAGATATTCCTATCTACTGTGGCATGTTTGCATACAAGTTTCATAAAGTTTTAAACATGTTTATATCAAGAAAACACAACGTGAACACGACACACACACAAATCTATGAAAAACTAGAATTTGGGTTCACGGTCGACCGTCACGGTCGACCGCATGCAGGACAGAGACTTGGGTAGTCTCTGGAGTCCGTCGTGGCCGACCGTCACGGTCGACCGCCAGTCTGTTTTGGCCTGTGCATGTTTAATTGGTTTGGTTTTGGTTTTTCGAGCGAATCTGTCAACCTTATGATGATAGACTACAAGATTAGTGGTTATTAAACACCTGGATTGATGGTGAATATCAGATGTGGTCACGCACACCGAGATTAGTGCATGTATGCTTAGATTGTGTTAGATTGACACACTTTTGACACAAGTTAATTTGATAAACATATATGAATAGTGTTGTTTTATATGTACCCGAAAATAGGGAGATAAAACCTATTTGCCGCAGAACGATTGAGTAAGAGTATTATAAAAGTATCATTATTACATGTATCTAGAATAGGGAGATAATAAATCCTATTACCGCAGATCGATTGAGTAAGAACATTACAAGAGTATCGCTATAGTACAAGATGATGTACACATAGATATTTGATCAGCTATAAGTTTTACTTCCATGATAGACTACCCGTGAGTAGGGTATTTACTTTGAGATTTTGGCACACCCGTTATGGACGGTAGTTATATTTCGTTTTGGTTTAGTTGGCATCCTCTTATATTAGAGCAGGCTACTCGGATGTACTTCAAGATGAGATATTTATTCTTTATGTTGGAGATTAGAGCATGTTTCCTTGACTATTTGTTTTTCATTCATAGAGAGCTATATGAATGATTTGATATATGTATGTGCTGCCTATATTTTCTTATATACTCCTACCCCTTTCCCTGGGGAGAGGTAGTGATGATCTCGCTAGCGCTTTGACGCTTGTTGTTCCCCTCTTTCAGGCAGCGAGTCTGGCGCACGAAGAGTCACAGGTTGATGAGATATCTTAGTTGTCCGTTTAGCTATTTATTATATTTTGTAGTTATTGCAGAACTCCACATGTAGTTGATTATTTTCAGACTCTAGATTGGTATTTTATTTCATAGAGTTGAGAGCTATTGTGAGACTTTGTTTAATTGACTCGTTATATTTAAGATTCAGTTCAGACTCAGAGATATATCTACTTTATTCCAGTTAGGCTCATTATTAATATTTCTTATGTTTCTTCTGTGTATATTTTTAGTGTTGTTCGATTTTGATTATTTACCTGTCTGTACATTCATCTATTTATTGTTTCCACTAGAGAGATAGTGATTGTGATGGTGAAACATGTCGTAGCATGGTGTTTGATGCTTGGCAGGTTTGATAATCCGGGTTTCACCTGGGACTGCAGCGTTGTGTGAACCCTGGGGCGTCACAAGAAATAACCATAATCAAGAAAAAAGAACACCGAGATTTATATGGTTCGATTGACCAACTTTGATGTACATCCACGGGGTAACAATACGAGAAATACATTATGTGCCAGGGAGAATTACAAGAAGAACCACTTAACTCTTGTCTCTTAATATATCAACCTCACATACATAATCAACTCTCATATTCTCTCCAAAACTTACTCTTTACAATCTTTTGAACAGACAAAGACTACAAAACCCTCTCACAATATTGTAATATTTTGCTTGGATAAAGAACACTCGCATAATATTCTTGAATTAGGATACGTCCTTTACTAACCGTAGATTACAAGAATATTGGCTCTCTCTTCTCCTTTTTTAGTTTTTTCTCCAATAATGGAAGAATATGTATAGGGAAACCAAAAAAATCCTATCCTTGGCCAAACTTCCTATTTAGAATAGAATACAAACTTCTAATCATGATGAGATCCAATCTCCTAATTATGATAAACCTCTAACCCTATCTAATTCTCATGAAGTTATACAAAGAATCAAAGATACAATCCTAACAGAAAGGATGCTGGTTGGGTCGATATAGATGAGGATGACAATAACCGGAGACGAGTCTCCTCCGCAGTGAAGTTAGCAATGGCTTTTGTGAGACAAGAAAAGTGATTAACGATGAAGAATGCCACAACGCAGTGCCTCAAACTCATAGCATAATCATATCGCAATGTGAAACATTTGCTGAGGATCACGTCGCATTTAAAATTTTGTGGAAAAATCAGACATGAAAGTTAGGATAAGAACCTCCATAGTTTGCAACTCTTCTCAAATATTCAGAATGCAAAAAATAGAAATTCTAGATGGAACATTCTTCTTGCTTGGCCTCTTATAGAGCTTGATATAGTTGATACTCTAGAGAAAAACTTGACTGTATAGACACATGGCTGAGAGCTAGCCACTACTTTCGAGATGATGACGATCATTCGATAGACAGACAAATAGGGGTACCAACTGACCTCATGATGTAGGTCATGATTTGTTCATCTATGTGAATCCATTGATCTTGAGTGAGTGGAGATGTTGATGTCAATGTAGGAGTGATAGTTGATGTAGAAGATACAATTGATATATCCTTTGAGGGGCATTTGACGGTGCGCTGAACATATCCCCATATTCCAAAGGCATAAAGATTATACGGCAATGTGAATGCCTGTGCAACATAGATTTAAACAACTTGGAGTTGAACATCAAGGGTTGCAAAATTGAACAATCTGTTCTTGTCCATGTTAAATGATCAATAGCCTTATGCGAAGAGGATGTGGTGGTCAATTGCTAGAATTGAGTGGTGGAGGACACGCCGATGAGTTAAGAGGTGGCCTTGGTCGAGACTGTCGGACAGAGGCAACAAAGAGTGTGATTGGAAAATTCCTGATCTGGCTGGGAGACTTCATCGAACACTTGGCGGGCGTGGAGTTTGCAGAAATTTGAGTGTAATAATAATAGCAAACTACAGGGACATCAATGATGAATTGCAGCAATGACTAATTGTAGTAACAATAGTCATCGAGGCCAGCTAGGATCTCGAGGGAGAGGTCAGCGTCAAGGCTAAGGTCTACGATGTGCTCTGAGGTCGACAAGGCAGAGGCATAGGTTGAGGAGGAAGCACAAGCCAACGAGGAGAGAGAGAGAGAGAGAGAGAGAGAGAGAGAGAGAGAGAGAGAGAGAGAGAGAGAGAGAGAGAGGATCATAGCAGAATCAGCTCTAATCTGACTCATATTGATATGATCGGAGATGGCTTGGTGGCAATAAGATGGCCAGAGCTTGTGAGGATGAAGGTTGTTTGAAGAGGAAGTTGAAGTTTTGGGTTTGGCTATGATGAGTGGTTGATATTGAAGATACGTATTTTGGATGGCTAGGATTGATTAGATGTAGAGGGCTTTGATACCATGTTAATTAGAGACTGATGAAATATCATATATATTGAATAGGTATGTACATCAATATATAGATACAAGCAAGAGTAATTATGGTATTGGAGAACTCATATACAACCAAGATATATATCTTTCCTAAAATAATCAATATTGAAATCCACCAATATCAGTAGTTTAAGTGTAATATTATCGAATTCCCCTTCTAATAAGTGTTAATTATGTAAGTTTGTGATTTTTTAGGTATGAACAATTGCCCAAATCAACCATAATCAACATAAAAATTCACCAAAATAAATATATTTAAGTATAAGATTGCAGAATCCCCCCTCCCAAAACTGTTAATCATGGTCAAGTCTATGGTTCTCAGATATGAGTAATTACCAAATTACACAAATCAGTCATAATCAAGATCAAAATCCACCAAATTTAGTAGATTTAAGTGCAATATTGTAGCATCCCCTCACCTAAAAAATTATTAATCATGGTCTAGCACGTGGTTATCTGGTGTGAATAATTATCTGTAATCAATAACAAAATCCACCAGAATTAATAGACTTAAGTGTAATATTGCATACCCCCCCCCACCCCCACCCCACCCCACCAAAAAAAACACACACACACACAATGCACACACAAAATAATTATTAATCATGGTCAAGGCATTGGTTATCAAGTGTAAGTAATTATCAAAATATCCAAATCAACATTATCAACACCAGAATCAAGAGATTTAAGTGTAATATTATAAAACCCTTCCCCATACCCCCTCCCCCCTCAAACACTAAAATCCCACCCTAACTACACCCAAAAATACAAAAGATGACTGAAAATGGCCTCAATTTCAACTGAACTCTAACTAGAGGGAACATTTTCAAATTACTTTAAAGTTTTAGGGGATTAATTTCAAAATATAAAGATTAGAGAAATTAATTTCAAAATATAAAAAACATGAAGGACTAACATCGAAAAAACCTCGTTTAATTAGGACTAGATTTTGATCTGTTGTTCAAATAGAATTGCACCAGAATTAGTTTTTAAATTATAAATTTGTGATATTTCGGCTTGATTTTGTTGATTAATGGGTTGTTTCGATCCTCTTAAACTTTATACTAACCACAGGCTCATTATTGATTACACACAGTTGTAACCAAAAGGGCCAAACTCTCATTATAGAATTATATGACAATTTTAACGGTTGAGATTTTCCCAAAACATCACGTGCTTATCATGTGCAAGCCCAACCCTCCCTCTCTATAAATAAACTAGTATTTAGACCCATGCAAAGCACTGTTCCTAAAAGATTTTCTATAAATATTGAACATGTTACCAAAATAAAGTATTCTGCTGTAGATATGAAGTGAAGTGGTGGAAGTGAACCGAATAATTAAAAAACAATTTGGTTATTATTCGTCTAGATATTCGATAAAGTTAGATTCGATAACTACTTCATTAACCAAATTTCTAAAGATCAAGTAACTACTCAAAACTAATGGTCAATTTTTTAGTGCATAAATGTGTGAAAATATTTATCTAAAATTTAAATTTGTAAAGTGAAATAAAGTTACCGTTTCATAACTATGATGAACTGAGTTGACACTCCGATTCGATCCATCCATCATCATCTCTAACGTGATTAATCTTCAATCCCTAACCCACGAACAAACAAAACCATTAAAACTTAGCAACCAAATCTTCATTAAAAAAAAGCAAAAAAGATTAACTAAATCAAATTTAAACATAAGGGTTGGTAACATGATCAGAATTAGACATTATTAAGATTAACTAAATCAAAATATCAAATTTAAACATAAGGGTTGGTAACATGATCAGAATTAGACATTATTAAGATTAACTAAATCAAAATTAATCATTATAAATAGAAATTAGCATCTTCGACATTATTAAGATTAACTAAATCAAAATTAATCATTATAAATAGAAATTAGCATCTTCACCATGCTAAATGAAGTAACTAAATAATCCAAAAACCAACAATTTGAGGTACAAAAAATTAGAATTTAGATCAAATTCTTCACCATGATTTATATATCAATCAAATCCTCTAAAAAGTAGATCTTTTGTTGGACTAATTAAAAGATGCAAAAAATTAAGGTATCGATCTCTAAAGATCATTCTTTACAGAGTGTGCAACTAGCCAAAAAGCCCAAAAAAATATACTTTTGTCTTCTTTGGTTTAGTGCCTGTTCTTTTTTTAATGAATTTCCAAAAAAATCAGTGAAGTAAGGACTATGATCAGGAAGCAAAGCATGATTACACCAACCGAAGTAATATAATTATGTTGAAAAAGATCATTAGTGTTGAAAAAGATCATTAGTTTTGTAAAAAAGGAAGCAAAACCATTTTCAAAGAACCAGTTAGCTAAAAGGAAAAAAATAGTGCTCCTTCTATGTTAATTCATTAAAACAAATGATGCAAGATGGAATAGTTGGATAGGCTTTAGCTTCCTCTTCGGGTTTGCTTTAATGCTCAATTGGGTTTCTACTTTAAAGATTGTTGGAATTAGGGGTGAAGTAATTCTATTTGAGGGAATTATGCCAATCAACATGAAGCCAGTTTGCACTTTTGTGCTATTTAACTCTCTTGATATTAACTCTCTTGATATAAAATGAGATTGTCCTAGGTGAAGGACAATGAATTTTCCATGTGAAGTGGAGTATCTTCGACTCTACACAACCAAGATGATCAATTAAAGCCTACATCATAAGCACTGGAATCCTCAAGACTAATTAAGATGAAAACTGCCAGCCAATCTTGAGTATAGAGCAAATGCCAACTTGAACTTTGGTCAAACGATATGATGCAATCATAAGAGACTCACTCTATGAAGATTGTGATATGATCAACTTGAACTTTGGTCAAACGATATGATGCAATCATAAGAGACTCACTCTATGAAGATTGTGATATGATCTTCGATGAAGCCACTCAGTTACATGACGATGTGTGTCATTACATTGTACAAAGGGCAAGATACATATGCTAATTTTTGTCAATCTTTTGAACTCATAATCATGTTGTGCATGTTATATCCCGCATCGTATGGCCTTCTATGTATCAGTAACCATTATAATCATAACACTTGCTTCCCTTTTCTGCTTTGACATCTTAATGATATGCTTTCTCTACTACTTTTTCTTTTTCATTATATTATCTACAACAATGATTCTTTAAAATAGAAGTTTTATATTGTAAATAAACTTTTATGAGAAACGCATATATTTTTATTTTCTGCTCTTAAATAATAAGTTTATACAAAAATGCAATGCTAGCAATAATGTAGTAAATGAAGTATATAAGAACTTACCAAATTCTAATGAAAAACCAATCAAAACAATATGCTAAAAATACTAAATATAATTGAGAAGCATATTTATCGGTAGCTACTAGCAAAAGATAAATAAGGGCCCCTAATGAACCATAACTTAGAAAGCATTTGCCTTTTTTTGTCACATAAGATTCAATGAAGCTAAAGTTTATGTCTGGCTTCAAATGATTCCTCATTAGTCTCCATCTTAAAAAAACACGATTCAACTCCATATTAATGAAAATAAACAAAAATTCAACAAAAATTTGTAAAAATAAAAATTACCTTACACCCATCAATCCCAAACTGGAACAATCTAATCCCATTAGCCCTCAAGAACTCTGAATTCACCTCCGGGTACGGCTCCGGGCAAAGGCATCTTCACCAATCCACAATCGAACGAACAAAACCCATACACCAAAATCAATCAAAATCTCAACTTTAACAAAAAAAATCAACCAAAAACAATAAAGACTTATAAAATTGAGCGAAGTCTCAAGCAGGTTAAGAAGCTAAAGTTAGCAGTATCAGGAAACCCCGACCGAAATATCCCATCTCTAGCAGGTCCTCCCCATCTCTAGCAGCAGTAACCTCACCACCCAAAGAAGAGTAGCAAGCTTTGTCAATGATCAACAACATAATTTTTTTAAAAAAAAAAATCTGTCAAAAATGCCACAAAAGAACGTCTTCTTAACCTACATAAATGGGCGAGAAAGAAAAAGGGAAAAAGAACCTACATGCGAACTTGTTCTGCAATTTCAAGTGAGGCACGATCTCTGAGGTCTGAGGACGGCGGAGGAAGCATTTGACGATGGAGACATCGGACGAGGAGAGGGGGTATCCGCGACAAAAGAATGGGTGGTTCTACGGATTTGTTTGGTAGTCGGAGATATCAGCGACGGTGGGATCTAAGATTGATGATGAAGCGGTGGAGTTCTCCATTGTTTCTGGGTTTAGATTTGGTTGGGTTCGAAGAGAGAATGGAGATTAGGGGAAGTTCAGAGAGAGAGAGAGAGAGAGAGAGAGAGAGAGAGAGAGAGAGAGAGAGAGAGGAGAGAGGAGAGAAAGAAAAAGGAAGAAAGAAAGGGGTTTAAAGTTTTTTTTGCGAAAATAAGAAAACGTTCCCCCGTGAACGTGGGAAGTTTTGGGAAACTGTGTGTGGGAGACAAAATTTCGGCTGAGTTGGCAAAATCCTCCGTGATTGGTCAACAGTGTTTAATGTTCATTTAAGTTCTCCATTCAGTTTCTCGAAGAAGTAGATGATCGGCTCGTTAGGGTTTCTCGAAGGCCGCAAATTGTCGAGGCGTCAGAATTTCTCATCACAAAGAGATGTCGACCAGCTGGAGAACTTGTGAAGTTCTTTCATGGTACTCGCCGTCCCCCGCCCCCAATTTCAAGAATTAGGGTTTTTTCTCTTTAAATTTGTGGTTATTTCTGTGGAGAAATTTGGAAAATTCAGGTTTTTGCAGATTCTGTGTCATAAGTCGACTCATGCACAGGCATAAGTCGACTTATGGTAAGTCGACTTATACAGACTGTTAAGTCGACTTACGTTCTGCTCTGGATTGTTGGTTTTTTGCTCTGCCAAGTCGACTTATCAGGTCTGATAAGTCGACTTACGATCTGTTCTCCAGTTGTTGTTTTTCGCTCTGCCAAGTCGACTTATGCAGACTGTTAAGTCGACTTATGACGGGTTTTTTGGAAAGTTAGAGTTCCTATTTGCAGTCTGTTTGGGTTTCTGTTTTGGTATAAATACCAATACGATTTGAGGGTTTTAAAGGAGCAAATCTGGGGATTTTGGAGCACAGAAAAGAGAGATCTTTCTGAGCTATTTGTTAGGGTTATTGGTTGAGAGTTTGAGAGATTTGTTGGTGAGATTAATTGGTTCGTTTGAGCGATTTGTAATCTCAATTTGTACTCTCCTTCTCTATTAGTGAAAACCCACCCCCCTTCTTGCCCCGTGGACGTAGGCAATTGCCGAACCACGTAAAACTTTGGTGTTTGTGTTTTGTTTGGTCTTTCTCTCGGCGTTTGTTGGTTTGGTTTCTCAAAGCATCATAGTTGGTTGTTTGTTTGGCTTCCGCGCCGTGCACAACAATTTCAGTGCAAAGTAGTAATTATGCAGCATTTTCACGTGTTAAGATTATGCTTTTTTAATTAATTTTTGGGTTTTAGTGGTTGATGTTGTTGATGGTTCATATGAATTCCTGCTCCAAATTTGAAATATGAAGTGGTTTGTGTGCGAGGTTTTTCGGGATGTATTTGTTGATGATTTATTCTACGGTTTGTATGGATTTTGTGTTGATTATTGGGTGATTAGGTCACTGATAGATTTCGATAAGAAATGAAGATTCTAAAATCTTCAAGTTCTTCAATTAAGTTCATGATTCTCTTCAGTGTAATGTAGAGAAGTGAGTGCTTCATCCACATATAATGATTGGGTTTTATGATTTTCGAATGGTTTGGTTGATGTTTTTGTTTTCTTAATGAAATTAAATGGTGCCTATTGCTAACGCTCACGTTGGCGTTGAACATAAAATTGGTTTCTTAATGCAAAATAGGGAAGTAGGTGATGTTTGCACTCGTAAAGATTTGGTTTTTATGATTTTAACGGTGGATTGTTTGGTGGTATATTATAATTTTTATATGAAATTAAACTATATATGTGTACTACTTAGACTCGCATTGACACGGAACAATGTGCATGGCAGTAAACCATCTTGAGTTAAGAATAAACATAGTTCAAAGTAACAACGAACATGACTTATTTTCTGTAGTGATATCACTAACAATTCCTTTGATTTCTGTTTAGAAAAATTCACATTAAGTTGTGTTATTCGGTATAATCTTGTCCTCCACAGAGGTAAACCTATTTTTTGAAATTTGATCGAATTAGATCTAGTAAGAATGGAGTGAAGCCATGAATAGAATGAAATGAGCGTGAGGATAGAATTCTTATTTCCATTCTCATGTTTGGGTGCGATTAGATAATGAAGTGAGAATGAAAAATTATTTTATTTTTGGTATGGATAATTAATAAGAAATCATTACATAGTTCATATTGAACTTAATATTTTCATTCCTACTTAAAGTGGGAATTCCTACTCCCAATCAACTTAATGCTGATTCCCATAGTGAGAAGAAGTGGAAATGGCCTTCTAGCTTTAAAAAAGCTGTCATGTTTGCTAATGCATGAATAACAAGTGGGAATGAGAAGTAAGAATGAACATTCTATTTCTACACAATTCTGTGTACCAAAGGTCCTTACGATTTACAAGAAATGATTCCATTTTCTTGTCTAGTAGACAAGAGTGCACTTTTTGTAATAGTTAATCATTTTTCTTTAACTTTATTGTTAATGGAACATATCCAATGATAAGGCAGAAATACAATTTGAAGCTAGGTATCACTAAAAAAAGAAAAAATTGTGTCAATGCTCTAAAAATCAAAACTTGATGTGTCTCAGCCATCAGTATTAATTCTATTATGTATTGGCCTCGAAAGCTGTATTTTACCCGAGTTTCCCATTTCACCCCTCTTTACCCACTAAAAGACTCCATCATCGCCCCATTCTCCCTCTCCCTAAATCTTCCTTCCCTACCTTCAACGTCGGCGTCGCTGCTAACGTTGTTGCTCCTCCTCCTCTTCTCCTCCTCTCTCCTAACCCTAACCTTCACGGCTTCTCCTCCCTCCTCTCCTCCTCTGCTCTAATCTATCCACCTTTAAAAAAGCACATACTTGTATCTCAATTCAAGACCCAACATCTCAAACTTACATCATCCTCCCCTAGCTCCATTATTGGCGTCGACGCTGCTGCTCTTCCTCCTTCTCATCCTCCTTCCATTCCCCAAACCCTAACATCAACATCTCACTGGTGCCGTTGTTACAAACAGCATTGGTGGTAAGGGAGGTGAAGCCTTTGACAAGAAAAAATGAGGCCGTTGGAGGAGAGGGAGGAGGAGGAAATCATGTATTTATAGATGGTGTATTTCACCTGTCAAACACCATTGTTCTTCCTTATAAAATCATGTATGGTTGAGGTGATAAGATCATATTTTGGTTCTTTTTTGATAAAGGTTGAGTTAGTCAATTTCCTTTCCTTTTGTTCGTAAATCCCTGATAGTGTACATATATTTCTTGTTATTTGGTGTTCACACTCTCTGCTTCCTTCCACTCATGTGTTTTTGGATTGCATGTTTTGTATACGAGGTTAAATAAAATGTTTGATCAAATCGTTCTTCTAAAGATATAAATTCAGATATGAAGAACAATAGTGATAGTTTGTTTGGGTTTAGATTAGTAGATTAGAATGTAATTTAGGGTGCGTGTCTTGTAAAGTCCTATTGGATTAAGGTTTATAATCTAGGGAAATATTTATCATAATGTGGAAGCCCCTTCGGAAGAAGGAAGAATGGAGTTAAGATTTATCCAAATCACTATAAAATTCCGTGTTTATGATTGTAGTTGTTGTTTATTTATTTCACAATGATTTCCATTGCATATCTTGATATTTATTTTATTTTAGTGAAATATATGTGCAGCTTATTCACCTCCATTCAACCCCTCCCCACCCCCACCCCAACCCTTAAAAAAAGAAGAAGAAAAAGAAGAAGAAAAAGAAGAAAAAACTCACCTCCTAACCCCGCAAACCCCCCAAGACTTGCATCCAAGATCCAAAACCGCTTATATGAATATAAACACAAAAAAAGTAATAGATTTTAAATGTACAAACTTCTAAAATGGCTATAATGCGAGAGATGGGGTTCAACTCTGAACCTGATAGCAGCCTCACGGAAGCTTCTTTAAAGAGGAGAAGCATTCTGTAAAGATCAAATCTCACCTCTCTTTTTATTTTCATTTTTCTTTTTTGTTCATCAAAGCTGATTTACCTCCCTATATTGTAAGCCACTACGTGTAATGGAATGCATGAGGAGACAATATGTAATCTTTTAATATTAACGTATTCAGATTACCAACATAATCAATATGAATGTACATGATAATCATTTAGAGATTTGATTGTCAACCAAATATACATAATCTACTTTCTAAATTATTGACATAGTCTATATATGCAGCTTTCGTTCTCCTTTAAGATATGAATTTCGATATTGACATTTATTTATTTATTTTCGATGATAAGTTTATCATTATTTATATATTTCTCTTTATACAAATTAAGAGCATTGTTAATATGCAATTATACATTGTCAATACGCATAGGAGATGAAGGTGGAGCCACACTAGGAGGATAGGCAGGATCGTCGAGATGATGATGATTGAAGAATGGATTTTTCGGGTAGGAGAAAATACTTGCGAAGAAGGCAGAGTTCAAGAGAGCTCGTTTATGGTGGTTTCGTCTCCAAGTGAGAGATTGGAGATTGATTTTTGGAAGGGTGAAGACCGAAACCTGAAGACGAACTATGAGCAACTTGATCCCTTGGGAGAGGGGGTACGTAGGCAACCACATTAGTACAGCCGGATTTGTCAAAGTGTGGAAATTGTGAAATTTTAGCAGCCACAGGTGTAGTGCATGAGACACCCGGATGTGGTAAAAACTATCTTTGTATTCTGAAGATAGGGGCAGTTGTGGTACATACCACACCTGGGTGTAACAGAAACTGTCTTTATATTCTGAAGACAGGGGAAGGTGTAGTGCGTATCACACCCAGGTGTGGCAGAAATTGTCTTTGTATTATAAAGACATGGGTGTGGTGCGTACCACACCCGAGTATGATAGACTCGTTTTTAGATTTCTAATATGTTCTGCATTGTATTTTGATATAAATAGAAACACGTCCCTCTAGGGTTTAGGAGAGAAAAAGAACATGCAAAAAGAGGGTTTTGACGGCTCTTTGAGATCAAAAATTTTAGAGAGAGAGAGAGGCCTATTGCGAGCATTGTAATCTTCTTTAATTAATCTAAGTTTTCTGGTGTGGCTCCCGAGGATGTAGACACGTTTGCCGAACCTTATTAAATTTAGTGTAATCTGATTTGATTATTTTTTCTTGTAAGTTTTTTATTTGCTATGATTTTTTGCTTTCTTACTCTTAGCACAAGCTCCTGAAGGGCACGGGTGTGAACGTGTCGTGGGGGCCACGAGTAGGAGCAGAAAGCGCGTGGCAGCAGAAAGCACGTGAGCAGCAAGTGTTTTCTTCATTTTCGTGTGGTGATGACCCACCCGAAGTTGAGGTTTATAAATACCTCTGTTTTTTAGGGTGGCGTGCAAGCAAAAGAGGGGAAACTGCATATGTTTTTTTGGCTGGGTTTTGGGATAAAAACGAAGAAAAACATAGCTTGGGAAAAAGTGCAGGTGCGGGAGAAAAACACGGAGTGGGAGAGAGAAAGTCTGCCGTCCTCTTTTTTAGGGTTTTGAGCATCCATTGTTGGAAAAATTTATGAGAGATTTGAGAGTTTGTTTGAGGGTTTAATTTATGTGATTGTAAACCCTATTTGTATTCTCTCTAATAGTAGATCTCTCCCCCCCTTCTTGCCCCGTGGACGTAGGTAATTTGCCGAACCACATAAAATTGGTTGTCTCGCTATTTGTGCGATTTGTAATAGCTTATTTAGGTTCCCTCGACAGGTCAGTCCTAGAACTGATGAGAGGAAGAGTCGATATCCCACTTTGTTGAAATATTTTGCTTTTGTTATGAATAGGAACGCTTATAGGGTGATCAGGCCATGTTTAGAACAGGAGCTGAAGTACGATGTGATTGGGGTGACGTCTATAATGAAGATGTGGAAATTTTTTAACAATAAGTACCTTACGAAGAACGTTTAGAACATGTTGTATTTGCTACGTAGGTTATTCAGATTCCAGATGTCCAGAGGCACCTCGCTTGCGGCTCATGTGAACAACTATACGAAGTTGTTGTCGGACTTGGAGAATGTTGATAAGAAGATTTTGGATGGGTACAAGGCTATTGTCTTATTAGGCTCCTTAACGGATGAGGAGTATGACACCTTTGTGCTCACTTTGTTGAACAGAAGATCTTTTATCACTTATAGTGAAATAACTAACGCTTTGACGAACTATGATTTGAGGAGGAAGGACAAGGAGACTTCCCGCGCTAGTACTTCAGGAGAGGCCTTGTCAACGAGTGGTAGAAGTCCATATCTAAAAGGTGGTAATAGAGGAAGGTCAAAGTCAAGAGGTCGTCACCAGCTAGGAAAGAACCAATGTGCATTCTGTAAGGAGCAGGGACATTGGAAAAGATATTTTCCAAAGATCAAAGAGAAGGAGAATAGCAAGAAAAAGAGCCCGAAGGCCAATGAGGTGAATATTACGAAAGATGATGATTCTGATAATTCGAGCTTTTCTCTATTGATTACTCCGGAGGTGAAACATGTAGATGCATTAGATTAGATGCTTGATTCCGACGTTACTTATCATATGACTCCTAGGAGAGATTGGTTTGCATCGTTCGAGAGACTCGATAGGGGTGTTGTTGTTATGGAAAATGATCAATCCTATGACATTTATGGGATAGGTACCATGCAGATTCATATACACGATGGAGTAGTCTGTGAATTGAAGAAGGTGAGATTTGTTCCTCAGCTAAAGAAGAATCTCATCTCAGTTGGAGCTTTGGAGGCTAAGGGATTTAAGGTGACATTTGAGGACGCTGTAGCAAATATTACTAAGGAATCTTTAGTGGTGATGAAGGAAGTCCATAGTCAGAACTTGTATTATCTGAAAGGGAGCACCAAGATTGGCTAGGTTGCTTTAGCTATTTCAAAGGTGGACATGAGCAGGCTTTGACATTATAGGTTAGGACACACATGTGAGAAGTCACTACAGGCACTGTGCAAGCAGAGACTATTGAAAGGAGCCAAGAGTGGAAAAGTGAATTTCTGTGAGCATTGTGTTCTTGGCAAGAAAACAAAGATGAAGTTTAGGACTGTTATTCATAGGATGAGGGGCATCCTAGACTACGTGCACACAGATGTTTGGGGTCCCACCAAGATGACATTATTTGGTGGTCGACATTGGTTCGTCATGTTCGTTGATGACTATTCTAGGCAATGTTGGGTGTACATCATGGCAAAGAAGAGTAAAGTCCTAGATATATTCGTAGAGTAGAAGAAGAGATTGGAACTGCAGACTGAGAGAAAGATCGAGATGTTGCAATCCGACAATGGTGGTAAATATACTTCAGACCCCTTTTTATAGCTATGTCGAGACGAAGGCATAGAGAGGTACTTCACGGTTAGTCATACACCACAGCAAAATAGGGTGGCAGAGAGGCTAAATCGGTCTTTGCTGGAGAAGGTCCTATGTTTATTGTCGCAGAGTGGTTTGGAGAAGATCTTTTGGGCTGAGGCACTTACATATACGAGCTACCTCATTAATAGGCTACATTTATCCGTGATTGAGGGGAAGACCCCTATGGAGATGTGGTCAGGAGAGCCAGCACACGATTATGACCAGCTCAAGATATTTGGGTGCCTTGCATTTTATCATGTGAGAACAGATAAATTGGAACCTCGAGCTAGGAAGGTCATATTTGTAGGATTCAAGCGTGGTGTCAAGGGATACAAGCTATAGGATACAGTTGATAGAAAGATTATGCTGAGTAGGGACATCACATTCGATGAGGCTTCTATCTTAAAACTTTCAAGCTCTCATCAAGTGGAGAGCGATCCGACGGAGGAGATATCACAGGTGATAGAGATTGACACAGCTCCACATTATCCAGATAGTAAGTATCTATTAGAGTGCCGACTGAGATGACGTCAGGTGAGCACGATGAGGAGGAGGATATGAGTACAATTATGTAGGATCAGGAACCAACAGCTCAGGTTCAGGATTCTATTGCGGTTCAGGATTCTATATGCAAGAAGGACGCATCGTGTTCTAGGACTTCCTTAAATTCTTCGAAGGGGCAATTCTCTTCCAAGACCAGCCGGGTGCAGTGGGCCAAAGTATCTTCGAAATTGGCTAGAGCTCGCACCACCTGTGTCTTTCGCCAGCGTTCCAAGGGAGAGAGGGTGGCCTCCTCCGCCGTAGATGAAATCACTGTCGAGGTACCTATAGTCATAACCGTAGGAGTGGTAATTGGCACCACCGAAGCCGGGGTGACCAATGACGCCCTCAGAACAGCAGTCACGGCATCAACGGCCACCGTCGACAGGGAAGTGGTCACTTGCAGAGTAGAATCCTCCCTTTGAAGTAGAGACTCTCGTACCGACGAACGATTCCCAGCCGACGCTTCCGCAGAAGCGGGGGATCCCCCTATTTGGCCAGGCGCATCCTCAGGAGCCAAATCCTCTTCCTCGCTGGACAATGCCTCATGAACCGAGACATTGTCATCCTCCTCAGATTCGCCCGTCTCCCCAGATGAGCGATTCGCCCAAGAGTGAGGATCCTCTTTACCTGCGACTTCACGGGTAGGATCAGCTACAAATGCACGAAGAGGGTTAACAGAGGCCCCTCGAAAGGGACCCTATTTACGATTGGGCACAAAAGAATGAGTAATGCCAAAGCCTATGCTTACCTGAGCCTGTGAGCCCCTCTTCATCTCCAGCCTCTTCTTCTTCGTCTGAAGGAATCGAGATCACTTTCTCAACCGCACCTGCATAGGTCCAATGCCAATGTCAAAAGGTATGAGATCAACATTGCCATCAAAGACACTATTGCAAACGCTTCAAAAGAAGCGAGCTACTCGGAGACAGAAGGGGCGCCCCCATCTGTCCAATTGTCGGACTCTGGACCTGTCTTGGGCGCTCGGACTCCTATGGTCCACCAGAGATACCCAACGAAGGACCAGGAGAAGGAACTCGAACCACGGGAGCCTCAGACTCGTCTAAACCGGCGTTAAAGCTCTCGGGGTCCTCCACTGGATCCTCTGAAAATAGCTCCCTAGCAGTTTGGTGGCCCCTTCGCCTTGAAGAACGGAGAGACCCTCTAGCAGGACGATCGCATTCCGGCAGACATGCGTTCTGGAACCAGAAACCAGCGGGATTAGCACTGGCGCCCCGATACCACCGGCAGTATAGAAGCGTGTGGTGCAAATCATGATCCTTCACGGGTAATTCGAAGCGAGCCTGGGTACCACCAGCATGGGTCCAGAACCATCCCCGAGCTCCATCCACCAGTCCTCCTTCGAAGTGTAGGCGGGGATTGGCGTTGTCGACGTACAATTGGTCATACCCAAACTGACGGGCAAACCTGCAGGGGATATACGGCTCGAGATAGCACACAGAACCTGTGCGTAGGACGTGATACCCCGGTCGAATATTCACCAACCATTGAAAAGCGCCGCGAGGGAGAGCTGTTCCGTGATCCGCCGTTGGCACGTCCCTAAGAGACTCGCCGTATCTTCCTCCGCTGAAGTAAGGGAAGAAGCGACGAAAATTGTAGTGGACGAAATGGGAGAGCATCTTCCGCGCATCAGGAATGTCTTTACACTTCCAAGAGCACCTCTCCAAACGCTCAAGGAACGGAACGAACATGTCTCCTTGAAGAGCTGCGGGAGCACTCATCAAACACTCGCAGTGGTAAACAAACCACGCCATCAAATAGGTGTACGGCAGTCCCACTCTGGGATTGGGGGTCCTGGCAACTCCCCCTTCCCCTTCGTTGACAGTCGACACACGGCAGAACTGGGCCGTCAACGTGCGGAGTCCTCGATGGATACACGCTATCGTTGCCGACACCAAAGAGTAAGATTTCCCGTGGGCTAAGCAGACCGCGGGATACACCACCTCCACCGGGATCGTGGGCTAAGCAGACCGCGGGATACACCACCTCCACCGGGATCGCCTCGAAGGAATGAGTGGGGACCACGCACCTCTTCAGCCATAACATGAGGTACCCCGCGAACAGAGCCTTCCCAGAGATAGGGGACATGGCCTGGTGGTGAAACGAATGGAAGACCGTTCCAGATTTGAACCCGCCTTCGTCATGATCGAGAATCATAGTGGCTTCCTCTTCAGCCATCCTCCTTTCCACTTCAGATTGGTCGCACCCGCCCAGAGGAAGAGCAGGTTTCCCTTTGACGTCGTTCCCTGGGAACAGATAGTCAGCCCAATTCTTGTGACTAATTCCCGGGGTTCTCTTCTTCTTCCCCTTGTGATCCCTAGCCCCTAAGGTGCTAAGGCAGATGTGATAGTGGCAGAGTAACTCCCACAGAGTTTCCACTACCAAGGAGGAATAGTTGGAAAGCTGGTCGATCTCATCTTGGTCTGGGACGTACTCCTCGTAAGGAAAGTCCCCCAAAGGCAGCCCTGACACGTCATACATCTCGTGAGGGGATATACCGAGTTCGCCATTGGGGGTGAAGAAGGTGCCGCTCTCCGCACAGTACAGTTCCAGGATGCTGTGGAACTGAGAGGCATTAATCCTTAAGCCATGTCGGGTGGCTTGAATGGCCGCATACAGCTCCGAATTCTTGAGGTCAGAATTCTCGGCTAGGATGCAGTCAGTAATCTTGGACCACCAAGTATCGCTGCCCGGCGTAGAATACACCCACCCCGGAGCTCTGAAGTCATTTGGAGGAAAACTCCCACCTACCCGGAAGAAGCGATGACGGAAGGTCTCCGCTACCGCCGTCGACTCCCCTACAGGCGGCTCATTGGACAATAAGCCAGGGCGCAGACCCGTCACGCGCTTACATGAGCCCTCCACCCCATATCCCGCCGTGGAGCCTGTAAAGACGCCACAGGTGACCCCGTCCTGAGTAGGGGTCAAGTCCCAGTTCATCACTCGAGGGACCGCGAGAGACCGTAGCTCGACGATCGAGAATCCCCTCGGCATGGTGGGAAGGTAATAGTGAATCCCCTCCACTGTGCGCAACCATCTGCTCTCCTTGAGCAGCAGAGCAGAGGGATCAGTGATAGAATCGCCGAACAAGAACTGAGGCTTCGGCAACTCCGCCCTATCCTCGTCTGTCAACGCCGCGTCGGTGGTCAACTCACGCAGCGTTAAGTGATACCCATCGGCGACTCTCCTTGTCGAGCCAACCGGCTTATCTGTAGAGAACACGGGCACTGGACCCAAGGAAGGAAATCGAGGAGGCGCTGGATTACCCACACCCTTCGGGAGGGCTCGGTCGGAAAAGGTCGCTGCAAAACAAAGTCAGAAAAAAATCAGGAGGCAGATACAGATCCGCCCGTCAAGGAACGAAATCCGCCCGACATGACGAGACCCGCTGGCATAAACCACATTCGCCTTTACTAGACGAAAGTCGAGCTCGCCTGTCGAATAACGAGTTCACCTTCGCCTGTAAAAACCAATCTCGCCTACAAAGGCTGGAATCGCCCAACGCGGATGAAGGTAAAATCCGCCCGAAAAGGGGCAATTTTACCAAAATCGCGGGGTCTGTCAAAAGACGACCTAACCCACCAGGGCAAAATGAGCAGTGCTCATCTTCCTGACATGACAGCGATGACCAACACGAGAGCATTAAAGCAAACTTTCTCAACTTACCCGAATGCGCCTCAGACACGTCGGCGGTCGCACCGGCAGACAGGCGGTCGGAATAGCGCCCGGGACCCTTTCCCCTCACTTTACACCTCTTGGATTTCGGCGCCATTGATACGAAGCGGGAATTCTTTCTCTTTTAGGAGGTTTTCACACACATTAACTTTCAAAAAGAGGAGAGGGACGAAACCTATTTAAAAGCAAAAAGACTTGCGTGACCCTGATGGCACTCGCAAGGCAAGACAATCGCATTCAAGAGACGTGGCCACGATCGAAATCGACGGCCCAGATTGTCCTTCACAACTCGTTCTAACAGTCGGAGAGAGCCATCAAAAAGGTGACCGGGAGACGGGCCAAGCCCGAGACCCGAAACCAATACCCACGACGTGATCTAAAAGGCCTTAATTCGTAAAACCACGGCCACGATTGCTATCGTGGGCGAACACACCGTAAGCTAGACTTCGTGTTTGTTCAAGTCACGATCGGCTCACGACCTGAACGAGACTTTTCACGCCGCCATTAGCTGGGAAGATCACGAAAGCCCTGATCGACAGAACACGTGCTACGTCTCCGTGCAGATCCGGGTTCGCGCCTCAAAAAGGAGGGTTTCGCACTACATACGGCACTGACCCACAAGTCGGGCGATGAAATCTGGCTCCTAAAGATCTAAATTTCGCCTTAACTGATTCATTCGCCCTAAAGGTGAAATTACAAGTAGCCAATAAGAATGACGCTTCGGCTCAAACGGTTAAACCCAACGCCTCAGGACGGGCCTAAAGGGTTAGAAGCAAAAGAAATGCTAGCATTAAGTGCTAAGAGAAACTGTTCAGCCGCAGACTCATCATTACTGAGGAGAATAGTATGACTAGCCCGATTCAAACGGTAATCGGTAAAGGCACATCAAACCCGTTGATAGCTGAGGATTTGCTAAAAATCCTAAAAGAAATCAAATGCGCTTGCTTCGCCAAGAATTTCTTCATTCAAAGTATTCCAGACCACACGCGAGCCGGTTCAGGTCTGAAAACTTTGAAGGGGGTCTTGTAGACGGTAAAAAATACCTCTATGGGCTTACAGGAAATTCACCTGCGAGGAGAACTCACACGCTCGGTCCTCTAGCGCAGGCCTAAACCAGGTAGGCGTCAAATGTACTCGATGCTAGGGTCGCCTAATGATCGGCTCGCCTGCACGAGTTAAGATCGGTTAGGATAGCGGAAGTTCGCCTCTTACGCGACTCGCCTGCCCGAGTCCAAAGACGAATCCGCCCGCAAACCTCAAGGCCACTAGTACAGCTGGGTATCTACCCCACGTGCTGGGATGGGCCATCCCATCTCTCTCGACCCGAAGGGAGAGGGCACAGTACCCCCAGTCGGCTGTCTAAGTCAAGAGCTGGATCCGCCAGCACTTGACAAGTTGGCTAGACCCACTCGAGTACTGTGCACCTACTTCGCCGCCTCTCCTGACCGGAAAGGAGAAAGCACCGTACCCGAAGCACGCCGGACGGTCACGAGTGATCGGACAGACGCCTCGTCACTCTGCGAAGATCATAAATGCGGTTCATTAATGCTGGTCAGGTCCACTCGGATAGCAGACGGCCGTTGCCTCATATACAAGGATGGGCCTTCCCATTTTAGGTGACAGGATATAAAGCACAATCCCTCGAATGACCATTCATGGTATCGAGGAGCAGCTAGACGTCTCTGAAGAAGATGTGGTCATATCTCATAATTCAAGGATGAGTCAAGCTGTCCTTCTTCCATTTAAAAGCCCCTTCCAGCACACTGGAGGAGAGGTCGCAAAACTTGGAGAAAAATAGTTGAGACCAAGCTGTTAGCAAATCCTTGCATTACAGCACCACTGCCTAGTTCCGAGCTCCGACCGCCGGCGAACTAAGCAGACCCGAACTCTATCGATTCGAGCTTCTACTGCGAACTGAAGCTCTCCAGCAACCTCGATCGAACGGTCCAAGGGAAGCAGACTCGACACGAGCATCGAGCGAAGCGTCCTATAGCTACCTAAAGTCCCCACACAAAACAAAGAGGGCATTCCCTCTGCTTCTGTTGTAACCATTTGATTATTAGTTTGTAATAAGCTTTCTTATTAATACAAACGAACACTCCCTGTTTTCGGGAAATCAAATTTACACCATACAGTGAACATCGCTAGAGGTGATGATTTCGATGATTTGTGCTTTTCTTTATTGATTACTCTAGAGGTGAACCTTATGGATGCATCTGATTGGATGCTATATTCTGATACTACTTATCATGTGACTCCCCGGTGAGATTGGTTTGCATCGTTCGAGAGACTCAATGGGGACGTGGTAGTCATGGAAAATGATCAATCCTGTAGCATTGTAATGACCGTGAACTTTTGATACTAGTTAAAATAAATTTTTAGTATTTTAAAATATTTAATTATTATTTTAAAAATAGTATTTGTATTTTTCTCAATCTTCTACAATTTTCTATGATTTAAAAGTCCAAGTTTTAAATTTATTTAAATAATTTAGATATTTATAAATCTATTTAGTGTAATAAAAATTTCTAAAATTATCTGTTGTGTTATCGATACTATTATGTATCATTTTAAATAATACGTTGTATTATTATTATTATTACGTATTATTTTGTATAGTACGTTGTATTATAATTACGTATTATTCGTATAATTTGTTATATTATTTCTACTGTTGCATATTATCGGTTGTATTAGTACAATTGGTATGTTTTATTGTGTAGATAAGTCTTCCATAATTATTTTATTCTAAATATAAGTAATTATATTTTTATTAATTATTTTTGTTTAATTGTATAATTTATTGTATTATTACTACTATTGCATATTATCTGTCGTATTAGCACAACTGGTACGTTTTATCGCGTAAATAATTATCCTATAATTATTCAATTTTAAATAAGTAATTGTATTTTTTTATTTATTATTCTTGTTTAATTGTACAATTTATTGTATTATTTCTTCTGTCACATATCAGCTATTATATTAATACAGCTCGTACGTTTTTATTTGTAAATAATTATTTTGTAATTATTTTTATTTTTAAACATTAGTAAGTATTTATTTTAATTACTTTTCAATTTTAAATACGCTAACGCCTAACGCCTAATATATATATATATAGTATATATATATATATTATATATAATATATATATATATATATATATATATATAGATATATATATATATAATATATATATATATATATATATATATATATAATATATATATATATAATATAAGAAAGAGGGGGTAATGCTTGGTACGCAAAAGCACAAATTTGTGCTTAGTAGTGATATGTCACATCCTCATCCACTCACTACCCATGTGAAAATGGTCCGCCATATTTAAATGACGTGGACGGGGGATTGAACATCACTACCAAGCACAACTTTTTGTGCTTGGTACCAAGCATAACCCATATTGCTTATATAATATATATATATATATATATAATGAATATATATATATATATATATATATATAATATATATATAATATATATATATATATAATATATATATAATATATATAATATATATATATATATATATATATATATATATAGTATATATATATTATAAGACTCCTCTACTCTGCTTCTGCTCGTGTTAAAACCCTCGTCGGCCCGTCCTTCCTTCTCTCTCTTCTCTCTCCTCTCTCTCTCGTCTCTCTCAACAGATCCGGCCAAAATGCACCCACCCCGACCCCCCCCCCGCCAAGATCCCAGTCGTCGGCCCATGCTATCACAAACGCCCCGCACTCCTCAGTCGTCCTTCGCCTCCCCTATTCTCCCTCCCAGGCTACCAGCCGTACGCAAAGTCCCCCGCTCGCCTCACTGGCTGGAGCGCTCAACCCCTCCCCAGCTCCCTGTCGTCCTTCGCCGCCCCTACCCACCCTGCGCCGCGCAGACCGTCGCCCGTCAATCGCGGCTCAGCCGAGCTTGTCCTGCGAAGCCGCCAGCATCACCGCTCGTACCCCCAGCCGGCCAAATACCGGGCCTCCCCTCATACACCAGAGAACCCCATCATCCCCACCGTGCTCAGCCCCCGCTAGATCCGCATCGCTTGCCACTCAGTCCTCCCGCACTCACCGCCAATGCCTCGGGCTCAACTAGATCTGCCACCCCTGTAGGCATCGAAAATTGCCTATAGGTCTCCACGAACGGCTCAGCGCTAAGAAAAGACGATGAACGTCACTATCCAATTCACAGAAGCTTGATTGACGTCGACGAACGCTTGAAGTAGATCGACGAACTACGTGGAGTAACGAAATTTCAGAATGACGGAGACACGAACCGATCGGGAGCCTCGTGTCGCTTACAAAAAGAGAAACGCCCTTCGTGTATCATCCACTCCATAGATGATTCAATTATGGGATCTTGTAGATCTCCTCGCTCGCTTTCCAACGCACTTTGAATCACTCAAATCCGAGTTCGGACGAAGAAGTTACGGAAGCAACGGATAAACGTGCGAGCAAAAGAAGCGTCTCAGCTGAGTTGAGACACCACGGGGTGTCTCGGCCCAACCGAGACACCCAAGGGTGTCTCGACCGAGGCCGAGACACCGGTGTCTCGGCCTCGCTGAGACAAGGGTGTCTCGACCGAGGCCGAGACACCGGTGTCTCGGCCTCGCTGAGACACCCAAGGGTGTCTCCAGGCCTAAAAGTGGGTTTTTATGTGGTTTTAACCGCCCGAGCTTCCTCGAGCCTATAAATACAAGCCTCAGGCCCTCATTTTTCGGGAGCTGGAATTCTCGAGCGTTGGCGAAGCCCTGCCGGATTGAAGATCAAAAGTGCACGAACTTCAGAGAGGAGGAGGAGTAGAGATCTGATCGAGTTCGTCGGCATAAAGAAGAAGAGCTCGTCAGATCTGCAATTCTCGTGTTCGTCCCTTAAGATTACCCCGTTGTGGTGATCTTAAGAAGAGCAATTATCTCGCTGTTGCCGAGATAAGCGCTACGGCTTCTTGATTCCTTCGCGAATCGACGAAGCTCTGTCTAATTTTTCAGCAATCAGATCTGATCGACGGTGGTCCACGGATATCAACGTCCCCGTCACAGGCCAAGATCCCATGCAAGCAGAAGACCGATAAACGATCTCTGCGCTGTTCCGCAGCCGACGATCAAGATCCCCGTGGCTGAAGAGGTTGAGTACGAATTTGACCAGCAGAAATTTGAAGAATATATCTCCTCCTCCTCCTCCAGATCTGCTCCTCCTCATAAGCGCAGGAAGATCTCCTCCTCCCAGAAGATCCGCCGGTCTCCAGATCTGAAGACCCAAGAAGTCGATCTCTACGTCGTTGCTGCTACAGTTGCACCTTGCAATGATCCACCGATATCCAATGAGACCAGATCTGCAGATCTGAACTCCTTCGTGATCAAGGAGCCGACTGCTGAAGGTGCGCCAACTTTATCAAAGAGAGCACGTCAAAGGAAACGCCAACGCCTCGCGCGGCAATTCGCCAAGGCTTTGGATCAGGTGGACGGACTCCGTTACCAAGCGGATTGGGAGTTCAGAAAGCGCTTTGGATCAGGTGGACGGACTCCGTTACCAAGCGGATTGGGAGTTCAGAAAGCGCCGAGTGACTAAGCTATCGCCACAACGAGCATCAGGACCCTCCTCCCAACCTCTATTTAACAAATGAGTTCAGGTCAAACGAACCCGTTCTACCCTTGAGGAGCGAGTCCAGAAGCGCCGTGCACTTATTACGAACACCCAGATCCTTGTGCGAGAAGCACAAGAATTGCAGCGGGAAGAGGTGATCAAGAAATCACCAAGATCTAAGCAGGTTTGGGTGCCGAAGGCTAAGTCAGTGCCCCTACCCGATAAAATACATCAGTCGTGTCTCTCGGTCGATTCCAGATCCAAAGCTGGTTCCCAGCTTTCGTCAAGTTCAGATCTCGCTCCTTTTAATCCCACACCTTCGGTGAAGCTCCGCGACAATGTGGACATATCTAGAGGAGGAAAGTGATAGTGGAACGCCTGGGTCTTTTGCACGAGGATCAAGGCAAATCTCTAGTCAAAGAACGCTTGGGCATGATGAATGAACCCCGAGCAACTCATCGAGTTGGGGGTCGCACTCGCCCTTCCAACAAAGCAAAGCCTTCCTATAATGGGAAAGCTCCTATAACTGATCGTCTCGGACTGCGAGTCATTATCCAAGAGCCCGTTAAGGTCTCACGCTCACGAAAGCGTGACTCAAAACGTGCGACTCTTGAGAGCACTGACAAGACGACGAATCCTCAGAAGGAAACATGTTCGTCAGACGACGACGTTATACCTGAGGAGTCGTGTCAGCACACGATACGTTGCTCCGGTAATCATGCCGATGAGTTGTACTATCGGGCTGGGGGTATGAACAAATCTCGAAAGAAAGGTACCCAAGAAACGGACTCTCATTGTCCGTGTACTAAAATTATCAGGGCAATATTATTAGCGTGTAGCTGCCCCAAGACCACTCCACAGAGGGTCTCGGTATTTGAAAGGATCTCCCCCAGAACGCCCAGGACCAAGCCAATGCGTTTCTGTAGAAAAAGTCCAACTGCGCAAGATGACGAACTTCCAGAAGTCGCAGTTAATATGGTTGATAAGGGGAAGTCAACGCGAAACTTTAATCCTCATCATCTTTCGGACATATCCCAACGTATAACTCGGTTACGGTCGGGAACCGTTAGACAAAGGGACTATCAGAGGATGAATCAATGATTATCCTCGGATGATGAAGTATCAGATACTAACTCTGTAGTCGCTTCTGATAAAACGGTATCCAACCTAGGTCAATCCCGCGAAGTGTTGATGATTAGCACAGAAGATGTCACTAAAATGGTTGAGGATGCCTTGGCCAAACAAAAAGAGAACTTCAAGTTCGAAATGGAAATGGCCATGATGCGAATGAGGGAAGAGCATGATCAACAAATTCAGGTTCTGTCCAATCAAGTCAGAGTTGAATCCAGCCGTCGTACCCAGAACGCCGCAATTGACAGCGATCCAGAAGTGGACGAAATCATCATGGCCGACGCACCTCCCAAAAATACTGGGTGTGGTTCAAATGCACCCCTTACAGATAACAACGCTGGGGGTGGTTTCGCCAAAGATAATAACATTGGGGGTGGCCGCATTATTCCTCTTGAAAATTATCCAAAACAGGATATAGATGAGGACGAAAAGATGAAGGATCTCGAGAGCAAAATTGACGCCCTGATGTCTGCTCGAGAGGTGAAGAAGACCGGGATTCTGTGTCCTTACCCAAGAGAATGGGAATCGATCTCGTATCCTGCGAAGTTCAACCTGGTCAACTTCACGCCGTTCGACGGGAAGGGCTCGCCCTCTCAACACCTGATCTACTTCAAGTCCCATTTGGGTATTGATAATCACATTTTATTACAATTTTATACCCTCATTATCTATTTTATATGAATAAATATACCACTAATAATTGCTTTTATCTTTAATTGCAGGATAATGAAGAATAAATCCCAAAAATCACATCTCTCAACAAAGACCCTTGAGTAAATGAAGAAATAAGAGAAATTCAAGAAGCCAAAGGAAATATTTGAATTTAAAAAAAAAACCCAAAAGCCCAAATATCCCAAATATCCACGACAACTCATTTTTTTCACAAGAGAATTTTCTCAAGCTTGAAGACCCAAAGCCCATCAACAAAACACCCATGAGCTCTCATTTAATTGCTACTTAGAGAGTTGAATTTGCTCCATTGGGCCGGACTTTCATATGGGCCGGATTATCAAATGAAATGCTGCAGCTTTGGATTTACTTCCATGTGGACCGGACCTGATGGCTTGGGATAGAGATTAGCTTGGAGATTTAAATTTTTTATTTTTGGACCGGACTTAATAGCTGCAATGGGCCGGACTTGTTTAGCTGTATATTTTCATTTTGGAAAATCATCAAGGGAAGCTTAAAGGGGCCGGACTTGTAAATGGAGTGGACCTGCTGGCTTGGAGATTACCTTTGATTGCAGACTTACATTTTCAAACACCAAATTTGGGCCGGCTGAAGATTGAATTTTATTTTGAAAAAAAAAGCAAATGAACCCAAATGGGCCGGACTTGAGGCTTGCTGCAGGATTGAACTTTGATTTTCTTTTAAAAATCAAATAAATCATGTGGGCCTCCTATAATGGGCTAGAGAAGAACAAAAAGCAAATTCAAAGGTGGAGATTATTGCTTGGGGCTCAAGACAAATCCAATGGCTCATATTCATTGAAGATTACTATAAATAGGGGTAGAGAGTGAGAGGTTAGTGGTGTGAAAATTTTTGTAACTCCTTTTGGAGAGGAGGGCTACTCTTAATTGAAAAGGCCTTCCAAAATTGTAACTTTAGTTATAATTAATAATAATAATTTTTTCACCACTTTAAATTTTTCTCTTCTTCTATTTGTTGGATGATGAAGATGGAGATGAAGCTGGAGAATTATTTGAAGGTTTGCATTTCTTTCTTTTTCTCTTTTATTGCTTATTAGTTTAGATTTATTTCTATGCTTGTAGTTAGATTTTATTTTCTTGTTAAATAGCCAAGAGGCTAGAACCCTCTTGCCTTAGATTTATTTCATGCTTATAGAGTAGATTTATTTTCTTGCATTTAATTCTTGCAATTTTATTTTGTAGTTTAGATTTTGCAATTTATTTTGTAGTTAGATTTTAATTTCTTATACTATTCACCTTGAGGCTAGAACCCTCTTGGGTTTAGTTTTTCTTTTTGTTTATTTTTATTTTGTTTGATTCGCCTTTAGGCTAGAACCCTCTAGGGAATCACCCTTTTCTAAGAAGTGGGTTCAATTGTAGATTACCCATATCTATAATTGAATCCACCATCTTTATTTTCTTGCATTTTTTTATTTTTGAATTTTGTTCTTCATTCTTGATTTTTCATTTGTTTCTTGATTTTATTCATTTTTTCCTTCTCACCTTATTGATCATACTCATTCTTTTTCAAATCCACTCTCACTTACACCTGGCATCTATTTACACACCATTTTCACTCTCTCAATCTCTTCACAATCACATTCACTTATCACTCCTATTTGTCACGCACACGAAATAAGAACTGATTTTATATTTTCTCCTATAAAACACCTTCCTCGTGGGATCGATATCTTAAATACTATAACTTGACACGGTTGTGCACTTGCAACCTTTTTGGTACATGTTTATGCCGCATCAAGTTTTTGGCGCCGTTGCCGGGGAGGGTGCTTAAGTAGGTTTTAATTATTTTGGTTCTTTAACTTGTGTGTTTTTTGTGAAGGAAACGCTTGGAGCTTGAAGATCGCGGATTGGAGAGCTAGGATTTGAAGATTTGCTTTCGGTAAGTCCTCTTTCTAGTTTTTAATTCCACCCATTAGCTACTTTTTCACAATTAGAGACAATTAGGATTTTTTTAAAAAAAAGAAAGGATTTTATTTTTTGTTAACCATAATAAAATTCACCCTTCACTTTGATATTTACTAACAAGATAATAAATTCAAACAAATCCCCCCTTCTCATTTGTTTGATTGTTAACCCTAATTAAAAAAAAGATTTTTCATTTCCATCCTTTTTAGTTGCTTTTAATTCATAGGGTTGCATTTCATATAGTGTAGGAATTCACCAAGTGATTTGAGCATCTTGATTTGGCACACACTTAAAAATATTTTTAAGGGCAAAACCCCATAATCAAGATAAGGTGAGGGATTTCATCACCCTTTCCTTAGCCCAAAATCACTAATTCCTTACTACACCACCCAAGCCTAATAAAACTCATTAGACGTTGGCGCCTAAGGATTCGAGCTCAATAAGGAACAAGAAATCCTTAAGTGAAACGGTTTAAGTTTTCTCAGATTAGTTGGTGTCTAAGGCAAGGTTTAGGGGTTGCGTAAAGCGCTCCGCAAGGAAAGAGTTACTTAATTGATCTTTGATCACCCTCTAGTACTATCCTTACCTGGCTAACTACCTGGGTAAAACTTTAATCTTTTCACTGTAGGAGTTTTTGGTTAGGAGCTGGTCTAGTTGAGTTAGGCTAAACCCTAGAATTAGAGTTGATTGAAAAGTGATTGTTTTGATTTGTTTCAGTTAGGATTTTTCTTTTTCTTTATCTTCTCAAAAAAAAAAACTAATTTTCTTTCTTTTCTTTTAAAAAAAATTTTAAAAAAATAAAAAGAAATATTTTGGTGTATGCAACAGTGGATTAGGGATAATACACATCGACTAATTCGCTTTGAACCAATCATAGAAATGGAGCATCCTAATCCACCCGTTCTTCATGATATGTGCTATCCCATTAGGAATGCAATCCCCTCATGCATTAGGCTCCCCGAAACAAATGGAATAAGTTTTGAGCTTAGACCGCAATACATAAACATGCTTCCCAAATTCCTTGGTAATGAAACAGAAGACGCATATATTTTTATTTCGGAATTTGAGGAAGTGTGTATTATGATTAAAATGAGAGAATTAAATGAAGATGCGGTTAAGCTTAGATTTATTCCATTTGCTCTTAAGGATAAAGCTAAAAAATGGCTGTACAGCTTACCAACAAATTCCATCTCAACTTGGGATGAATTTGTCACCGTTTTTCTTAAGAAATTTTTTCCTATTCATAAAACGGTAAAGCTTAGGAACAGCATTCAAAACTTTAAAATTATCCCGGGAGAACCTTTTTGGAAGTATTTTGACCGATTTAAAGATCTTCTCATCCAATGTCCTCATCACGGTTTAGAAAAATGGCGATTGTGCCAAATAATTTATGAGGGATTAGATTATTCTGCAAAAACTTCCTTAGAATCAATGTGCCACGGGGATTTTATGAGGAAAAATGCTGATGAAGCTTGGGAGTTTTTGGAGAGTCTTTCTAAAAAAACAATGCAATGGGAACAGTGCGATGATAGGGTTTCATTAGTTCCCCAATCTAAGTCTAGTGGTTTTTCCTTAGAGTCAAACATTGCTTCTGAAGCAAAGATGGCGAGGATTCTGCGAAGGTTAGAAGCTTTAGAAATTAAGGAACGAGCTCCAATCAATCATGTTTCTGCCTCAAGATGTCATAATTGTCAGTCTCCTACCCACGTTTCAGAGGAATGCCCTCTCCTAGGAAACAACAACGCATTAGAACAGATGAACGCTGCATTCCAGCACCCTAGAAATGATCCATTTTCTCCAACCTACAATCCAGGTTGGAGAAATCATCCCAACTTTGCATGGAATCTAGGAAATTCTCCCGGAACTCAAAATTTCACTCCCGCTTCGACCCAACATTTTCCTAGGGGAAACACAGTTCCATTCAATTCTCATTCACAATTTCAACAACCCAATCTGCCGTATCAAAATCAGTCTCCTCCTCATCAAGCTGTAATTCAAACTCCTCACAATCCAGATCAAGATAAACGTCTCAATGTCTTGGAAAGGGGTTTAGAAACCATAATTAAGGCCTCTACTCAAACCACGAATATGTTGACTCAAACGTCTAGCACTCTGAATTCCTTCATGCAATCAACTGGACAAATGCTCAACTCCAACACTCAAGCTATAGCTAGATTAGAATCCCAACTTGGTCAACTAGCTAGTGCCGTGAGTGAAAGAGAGAAAGGAAAATTTCCGAGTCAACCCGTGGTCAACCCTAATAACACAGGATGCAGTTCATCTTATGAAGCTCAAGTGAATACAATCCATTCACTTCGGTCAGGTAGACATGTCGATAATCAAGTGAGAACTCCGCCAAGTCAAACTCTTG
>NC_033799.1:76646776-76662729 GCF_001876935.1 Asparagus officinalis | reverse complement strand
CAGACAGACTTTTTTTATTGTGTTGTTGTTCTTCTGCTATTATATGTTACTAATCTTGCAATTTGATGTGAAAATTTATTAATAAATAAGCTACTGGAAAATTCGAAGATATTTTGTCAATTGAAGGAAGTATAAAGGAAACGTAAAAAAGAATATCATTTGTACAGTGCTAACTAAGTAAAAGATTTGGATATTGTTTGGGGGTTTGCATTAGGGCGTCGGTTATCCCCCATCATTGATAAAAAGAAAACATACATACGAACGAAAACGAACTCTGAAATAGTGAATTGATAAGCTAAAGTAATTCAATATGATTGTAATTATAGTTTTCTCGAATATCTCCCTATATATCCCATACTCTTGCATCCTTCTTTCAGAAAAATAAATTATGAAAGTAAAATGGTAATTTAATTACTGATCCTAGTAAAAAAGAATTATGTCCAAAGAATCGCATTTGCTCTGTTTGTGTCTGTGCTTTTAGGTACCGTTTGGCAAATAGTTAAGTGAGTGGTTAATGAGACTTAACCCATTTTTAACCCGCCAAACACAAAAAATCTATACAAGGGTTAAAGTGAGTTAACCCTCCATAATTTACCAAACATAAAAAATATAGAAGGGTTAAGTTAACCCCTCTAGAGGGATTAAAATGAGTTAACCCTCAAAATGAGGGGTTTACTAATACTCCTATTTTGAAGGATTAAGAGTTAACCCTTCTAATTATAAAAAATAGTCAAAATCATTGTTATTCCCAAACACTAAAACTGATCACAAGGGCTAAAATAAAACTTATTTAACGGGTTAATAATTTATTCCTTCGAATGGGCTAAGTATATTAATTATTCTCTTTAACCCCTTTTCCTTAACTCTTTGCCAAACTGGACCTTAGATGTTAATTTTACTCTATGAGCATATTTTGTGCGTTATAAAAATGTGCTTCCTTAAGGTAACATTAATACTAGTATTGACATTTCACACAAGAGGTGCTTTTGAACATGCAGCATGAATAGCTCACGGGAATTATGCTATTTAATTAGTTTTTTCCCCATACTAGTCTCGTAAGTCTTTTATATATTTGAAAGTACCTGTAAAATCTATTAAGTGTTTTGGAATTTGTCCCTTTATCATATTTACTATCAACATTGTCAATCATGTTCAAGTGAGTGCTTATCGGGTATGAGTAATTACCAAATCAGTATATTCAAGTAGATTAATCTGTTAATCAAAAATGTGAAAATATTGTATATATTGAATAAGTATGTACATCAATATATAGATACAAGCAAGAGCAATTATGGTATAAGGCAACTCATATACAAGAGTAAATTTGCTATATGATCATAGAGGGTATTTAAGGAAGAATAATCTGCTTTGAAATATGTTCCTGACGAACAAGATTACAGTTGACTTCAGCGTGTTCTGTTCGTTCATGGAATACACGATTGGTGACGATAGCAAATGGAGCTCTTATTATCACAGTTCAAAAGGAATAAGTGTCACCATAAAGACACCCATGTCACTCAGAAGGTAGTGCAGCCACTCGAGTTACGAGGCTATATCAGCCATAGCTCTATATTCTACCTCAATGTTCGAACAAAAGACTACAACCTAATGCTTGCTACACCAAGAAATAAGCAGGGAGCCTAGAAAAATGTTGAAGCCTGTGGTGAAACGATGAGTATTAAGATCATATGCCCATCTAGCATCAAGCCTGTAAAGGAAGATTGAAGCCTGTGGTGAAACGATGAGTATTAAGATCATATGCCCATCTAGCATCAAGCCTGTAAAGGAAGAGAGCATACTAAGCTGAAAAATAGTGATTGAGTAATGGCACTGCGATGATAATAAAGTACACGAAGTAACGCCACATAATCAATTGAGATAGGAGCACTAACAAACTAACTGATGACATGAATAGCCTGAGAAATGCCTAAACGAGTAGCTGATAGATATATTAGAGAACCAACAAGCTTCCTATAACGCTTAGGTTGTGGTAGAGGATCGCCATCACCGTGTCGAAGTTTGAGATGAAGCTCCATAGGTGTGGGAACCAAAGGATATGGATGGATATCAAGGTCATTCAAAGCAGCATGATCAAAAATATTAACAATATACTTCTATTGAGACAATAAATATCCACGAGAAGAGTATGACACCTCGATGCCAAGGAAATACCATAGAAAACCTTATTTTTTCATTTTAAACTCAGCTTAAATATACCACCTCAAGGATGCAACAATGGCAGTATCACTCTCTATGATAATCATATCATCAACGTATAGAAGAAAAAGAACAACACCCTGAGGAGTGATACGGTGAAACATAACATAATCTGTCGTACTTTCTGTGAAACCTACAAAAAGAATAGACTAGCGAAACACTCAAACCAACTTCAGGAAGCTTGCTTGAGATCATAAATAGCCTAGTGAAGATGACTCACACGTCCCGGAGGAGCAGAAAACCCTAAAGGATATTGCATATAGATAACCTCAGACAGATCACAATATAGGAACATATTTTTTATATCCATTTGATAGAGGAGCTATTTCTTTACACTGATGATGCCACACATCTGAAGTAGCTAAAAGACTTACTACTAAAGTGGGAGAGAGAGAGGGAGGTGGAGATACTCCAACTAATACAACCCGTTGATCCTACATCTATAGCAATCTTCTGACTGGTGTGATCCTAAACAATACAAGAAGTCAATGTAAATAATATTGTACAGTCATAATTGATAATTTTCCCAACAGAAAGTAATTGCACGGTGAGTTAAGGAATACAAAATACAAAGGAAAAAGTAAGACTGCTCGATGATTTAGAAATGAAAGTGATATTACCAGACTGTGTGACTACATATATATATATAGAGAGAGAGAGAGAGAGAGAGAGAGAGAGAGATGGATATGCTTGGTACCAAGCACAAAAAGTTGTGCTTGGTAGTGAGGTGGCATAATCCACTCAACTCATTCAAATGGTTGCATATCCACATGCACTCCTTAACCCATATGAATGTGGTTCCCCATTTGATTGAGTGGAGGGGATTGTGTTATCTCACTACCAAGCATAAAATTTGTGCTTGGTACTAAGCATACCCATATTTCTCATATATATAAGAGAGATGGGTATACTTGGTACCAAACACAAAAAGTTATGCTTGGTAGTGAGGTGGCATAATCCACTCAACTCATTCAAATGGTTACATATCCTCATGCACTCCTTAACCCATATAAATGTGGTCACCCATTTGAATGAGTGGAGGGGATTGTGCCATCTCACTACCAAGCATAAAATTTATGCTTGGTATCAATCATACCCATATTTCTCATATATATGAGAGAGATGGGTATGCTTGGTACCAAGCACAAAAAGTTATGCTTGGTAGTGAAGTGGCATAATCCACTCAACTCATTCAAATAGTTGCATATCCCCATGCACTTCTGTATGAAGATAAAGTAATCAAAGGTTATGTGATGGGTAGCACCTGAGTCAAATATCTAAGGTGTAGAGCCTCTAGAGTTGGTAGACAAGGCAGTGAAATCAGAAGTCAAAGATGCTCCAGTAAGACCCTTATTTGGTGCAAGTAGAAAGGCAATCTGTGAAAGTTGATCAGATGAAAGAGAGCCTGACACAGGTGCTACTAAAGTCTGCAGAATTGATGAAGATGACTATGTAGAAACGGAAGCAGCTGCTTGGGATCTAAGAATAAAAAGACCATGAAATCTTTTGCGCTTCTGATATGTCGAAATTTTATGTTCGGGTTGCTTGCAGTAATGGCATGTATTGTGCTATCCTCTACCTCCTTGCCTAAAAGTAGATAATCCATGGTTCAATGGTATGTGGTTCGCTGGTCCACGATGAGCTGAAGGATGATGATGAGGGACCACAAGAACAATGGGAAAGTGTAAGGGATTTTAGTCCCCTCTACTATGATTTGCACAATTCGGAAGCCAACCCACAATCAATAAGATAGAAACAACCATAATCGAGAAGAAAGAACACCGAGATTTATGTGGTTTGGTCGACCAACTTCGATCTACATCCACGGGGCAACAATACGAGAAATCCACTATGTGTCAGGGAGAATTACAAGAGGAATCACTCAACTCTTGTCTCTCAATATCTCAACCTCACATACATGATCAACTCTTATATTCTCTCCAAAACTTACTCTTTACAATCTTTTGAACATAAAAAGACTGCGAAACCCTCTTCTAATATTGTAATCTTTTGCATGAATAAAGAACACTCGCACAATATTCTTGAATTAGGCTATGTCCTCTACTAATCGTAGATTACAAGAATATTGGCTCTTTCTCCTCTTCTTTTTTAGTTTTTCCTCCAATAATAGAAGAATATATATAGGGAAACCAAAATCTTATCATTGGCCAAACTTTTTAATTAGAATAAGATACAAACTCCTAATCATGATGAGATCCAATCTCCTAATTATGATATACCTCTAACCCTATCTAATTCTCATGAAGTTATACAAAGAATTAAAGACACAATCCCAACAGAAAGGATGCTGGTTGGGTTAGTATAGATGAGGATGACAACATCCGAAGACGAGTCTACTCAGTAGTGAAGTCAGCAACGACTTTTGTGAAACGAGAAAGTGATTAATAATGAAGAATGTCACCACACAGTGCCTCAAACTCAGAGCATAATCATATCACAAGGTGAAACATTTGTTGAGGATCACGTCGCTTTTAAAATTCGATGGCAAAATCAGACATGAAAGTTAGGATAGGAACCTCCATAGTTTGCAACTCTTCGCAAATATTCAGAATGCAAAAAATAGAAATTCTAGATGGAACGTTCTTCTTGCTTGACCTCTTATAGAGCTTGACATAGTTGATACTCTAGAGAAAACTTGGCTGTATAGACACATGGCTGAGAGCTAGGCACTGCTTTCGGGATGATGATGATCATTCGATAGACAGACGAATAGGGTAGCAACCGACCTCATGATGTAGGCCATGATTTGCTCATCGATGCGAATCCATTGATCTTAAGTGAGTGGAGATGTTGATGTCAATGTAGGAGTAACAGTTGATGTAGAATATACAATTGATATATCATTTGAGGGGAATTTGATGGTGGGTTGAACATATCCTCATATTCCAAAGGCATAAAGATTATACGACAATGTGAATGCCTGTGCAGCATAGATTTCAACAACTTGGAGTTGAACATCAATTGTTGAAAAATTGAACAATCTGTTCTTGTCCATGTAAGGTCAAAAAATTGATGTTTGATTGATTTCTTGTTTTAAGAAATAGGTCCAATCACTTGGTATGAATCCCTTACAATCACTCACTCTTGATAACAGAGGAAGAAAAGATTAATTGGACTTCTCTTTTGTATAAAAGTGGGTTCTTGATAGCAAAAAGATGCTTCTCTCAATGCTTAAGCCGATATTGCTTCTCGTTGACGATCAGAACAAGATCACAAAAGCTTCTGATGGTGGCTTAAATCACGAGAATGCAGACACTGGTCTCTCTTCACATGATAGCCCAAGATCTTTCCCAAAAAAGGTCCCCTCTTCATAGCCGCTCATGGCTGTTTATAAGGTTTCAGCACGTAACCGACGTACTAAAATTGTGGATGGAGGGCGCAAGTGCCTCCTTCAATTTATCTCATGTTGGTTACTAGGGCGTAACGTGCTCCTGAAGTTTAGCCCACGTGGCTGACTAGGTCTTCGGAGCCGTTACAGCTGGATCTCCCGCGGATGACAAGCCTCGCTGCATGGCGAGGTTCATCTGATTGGACGAGCCTCAATTTGCAACGAGCTTCATCTTCTAAGGCCAACTTTTCAGTATAGCGAACTCTGTTTTTACTGACGTCGTCTAACGAGCTTCGTATTCACTAACGAACTTCATCTTCGGTAGTTGAGTTCAACTGCGTAGTAAGTTTTATGAATTTCCTTTAGATGAGCCCCGTCTTCACTGACGAGCTTTAAGTCTGATGATGAGCTTTGTTTTCATTGACGAACTTCATCTCCAATGATGAACTCCGAACCTCATATCCAATGATGAGCTTTGAACCTCGTTTCTAATGACAAGCTTCATCTTTGATGTAAAGTCTCATTCCCAATGATGAGCTTCGCGACGCAGCGAAGCTCGTCTTTTGATGTCGAGCTTCGCTGCGACGCAGCGAAGCTCGTCTTTTGATGTCGAGCTTCGCTGCATGGCGAACCTCATCTTTTGATGTCGAGCTTCGCTACATGGCGAACCTCGTCTTTTGATGTTAAGTCTCGCTGCATGGCGAACCTCGTAGGCGAAGCTATCAGGCGAGCTTCAATCAGTTCAGGCGAGCTAAGTTGTCAGGCGAACTTAGCATTGCAGGTGAACTTTAATGTTCAGGCGAAGTCCAGTCTTGCAGGCGGACTTCAAAACATGCTATGAAGAACGTGTCATAACTTTCAAATCGTAAGTCGGAATTGGACGAATTATATATGAAAATCGACTATCCCGACGAGATGGAGCCAAACAAACCGATCCTAATAGGGTTCGGTTTGCTCTTGTTCTTTTTGCAAAATTCCTTATAGTTTGAGAGATATTAGCATTTGTTGTCAGTTTTGAGCTTATTTGCTAGGAATTAAGGCAATTTTTATTGCCTACAATCCATGATAAATGATCAATAGCCTTATGTGAAGAGGATGTGGTGGCCAATTGCTAGAATTGAGCGGCGGAGGACACACCGATGAGTTAAAGAGGTGGCCTTGGTCGAGACTGCCGGACATAGGCAACAAAGAGTGTGATTGGAAAATGCCTGATCTAACTGGGAGACTTCATCGAACACTTGGCGGGCGTGGAGTTTTCAAAATTTTGAGTGCAATAATAATAGGAAACTGCAGGGACATCGATGATGAATTGCAGCAATGACTAATTTTAGCAACAACAGTCATCGAGGCCAGCTAGGATCTCGACGGAGAGGTCAGCGTCAAGGCTGAGGTCTACGATGTGCTCTGAGGTCGACGAGGCAGAGGCACAAGTTGAGGAGGAAGCACAAGCCGACGAGGAGAGAGAGAGAGAGAGAGAGAGAGAGAGAGAGAGAGAGAGAGAGAGAGAGAGAGAGAGAGAGAGGGTTTGGCTATGATGAGTGGTTGATATTGAAGATGGGTATTTTGGATGGCTAGGATTGATTGGATGTAGAGGACTCTGATACCATGTTAATTAGAGACTAATAAAATATCGTATATATTGAATAGGTATGTACATCAATATATAGATACAAGCAAGAGTAATTATGGTATTGGAGAACTCATATACAACCAATATATATATCTTTCCTAAAATAATCAATATTGAAACCCACCAATATCAATAGATTTAAGTGTAATATTGTCGAATTCCCCTTCTAATAAGTGTTAATTATGTAAGTTAGTGATTTTTAGGTATGAACAATTACCCAAATCAACCATAATCAACATAGAAATTCACCAAAATCAATATATTTAAGTATAAGATTGCATAATCTCCCCCTCCCAAAAATGTTAATCATGGTCAAGTCTGGGGTTCTCAGATATGAGCAATTACCAAATTACACAAATCAGTCATAATCAAGATCGAAATCCACCAAATTTAGTAGATTTAAGTGCAATATTGCAACATCCCCTCACCTAAAAAATTTATTAATCATGGTCCACTCCGTGGTTATCAGGTGTGAATAATTACCCAAATCAACTGTAATCAACACCAAAATCCACCAGAATCAATAGACTTAAGTGTAATATTGCATACCCCGCACCCCACCCCCACCAAAAAAAACACACACACGGTCTGATTTTTAAATTATAAATTTGTGATATTTCAGCCTGATTTTGTTGATCGACGGGCCTGTTTTGATCCTCTTAGACTTTATACTAACCGCAAGCCCAATTATTGATTACACACGGTCGTGACCAAAAGGGCCGAGCTCCCATTACGGAATCATCATACGTATGATAATTTTAACGTAAGTTATCAGATGAACTTAGCATTGCAGGTGAACTTTAATGTTCAGGCGAAGTCCAGTCTTGCAGGCGGACTTCAAAACATGCTATGAAGAACGTGTCATAACTTTCAAATCGTAAGTCGGAATTGGACGAATTATATATGAAAATCGACTATCCCGACGAGATGGAGCCAAACAAACCGATCCTAATAGGGTTCGGTTTGCTCTTGTTCTTTTTGCAAAATTCCTTATAGTTTGAGAGATATTAGCATTTGTTGTCAGTTTTGAGCTTATTTGCTAGGAATTAAGGCAATTTTTATTGCCTACAATCCATGATAAATGATCAATAGCCTTATGTGAAGAGGATGTGGTGGCCAATTGCTAGAATTGAGCGGCGGAGGACACACCGATGAGTTAAAGAGGTGGCCTTGGTCGAGACTGCCGGACATAGGCAACAAAGAGTGTGATTGGAAAATGCCTGATCTAACTGGGAGACTTCATCGAACACTTGGCGGGCGTGGAGTTTTCAAAATTTTGAGTGCAATAATAATAGGAAACTGCAGGGACATCGATGATGAATTGCAGCAATGACTAATTTTAGCAACAACAGTCATCGAGGCCAGCTAGGATCTCGACGGAGAGGTCAGCGTCAAGGCTGAGGTCTACGATGTGCTCTGAGGTCGACGAGGCAGAGGCACAAGTTGAGGAGGAAGCACAAGCCGACGAGGAGAGAGAGAGAGAGAGAGAGAGAGAGAGAGAGAGAGAGAGAGAGAGAGAGAGAGAGAGGATCATAACAAAATCGGCTCTAATCTGACTCAGATTGATATGATCAGAGATGGCTTGGTGGCAATAGGATGGCCGGAGCTTGTGAGGATGAAGGATGTTTGAAGAGGAAGTTGAAGTTTTGGGTTTGGCTATGATGAGTGGTTGATATTGAAGATGGGTATTTTGGATGGCTAGGATTGATTGGATGTAGAGGACTCTGATACCATGTTAATTAGAGACTAATAAAATATCGTATATATTGAATAGGTATGTACATCAATATATAGATACAAGCAAGAGTAATTATGGTATTGGAGAACTCATATACAACCAATATATATATCTTTCCTAAAATAATCAATATTGAAACCCACCAATATCAATAGATTTAAGTGTAATATTGTCGAATTCCCCTTCTAATAAGTGTTAATTATGTAAGTTAGTGATTTTTAGGTATGAACAATTACCCAAATCAACCATAATCAACATAGAAATTCACCAAAATCAATATATTTAAGTATAAGATTGCATAATCTCCCCCTCCCAAAAATGTTAATCATGGTCAAGTCTGGGGTTCTCAGATATGAGCAATTACCAAATTACACAAATCAGTCATAATCAAGATCGAAATCCACCAAATTTAGTAGATTTAAGTGCAATATTGCAACATCCCCTCACCTAAAAAATTTATTAATCATGGTCCACTCCGTGGTTATCAGGTGTGAATAATTACCCAAATCAACTGTAATCAACACCAAAATCCACCAGAATCAATAGACTTAAGTGTAATATTGCATACCCCGCACCCCACCCCCACCAAAAAAAACACACACACGGTCTGATTTTTAAATTATAAATTTGTGATATTTCAGCCTGATTTTGTTGATCGACGGGCCTGTTTTGATCCTCTTAGACTTTATACTAACCGCAAGCCCAATTATTGATTACACACGGTCGTGACCAAAAGGGCCGAGCTCCCATTACGGAATCATCATACGTATGATAATTTTAACGGCTGAGGTTTTTCCCAAGGGTGACACTAGGGGCACACCCCCAACCACACCTCCAACCACACCCACTTTCTCATTTGCTACAGTACACCGGGCCCCTCATGAGATTTTAAAAATTTAAAATCATATGTGGAACCCGGTGTACTGTAGCAAATGAGAGAGGGTGTATGATTAGAGGTATGGTTGAGGGTGTGTCCCTATCATTTTCCTTTTTCCAAAACATCACGTGCTCACCACGTGCAAGCCCAACACCCCCCTCCCTATAAATGAACGACGGCTCGCTAGGGTTTCTCGAGGACCGCAGATCGTCGAGGCGTCGGAATTTCCCTCGCGAAGAGATGTCGACCGCCGGAGAACTCGCGTGCTCGTACGCCGCCATCATCCTCTACGACGACGGCATCCCCATCACGGTGCTCTTTCTTTCCTTCCCCCCACAATTTCAAGAATTAGGGTTTTCACGCGTTTTCACGGTTTGTACGGATTCTGCGTTGATTATTGGGTGATTAGGTCACTGGTAGATTTCGATGAGAAATGAAGATTCTAAAATCTTCGAGTTCTTCAAATTAAGTTCATGATTCTCTTCAGTGTAATGTAGGGAAGTGGGTGCTTCATCCGAAATATAATGATTGGGTTTTATGATTTTCGAACGGTTTGGTTGATGTTTTTGTTTTCTTAATGCAAAATAGGGAAGTAGGTGATGTTTGCACTCGTAAAGATTTGGTTTTTATGATTTTAAAGGTGGACTGTTTGGTGGTATATTTTAATTTTTATATGAAATTAAACTGTGTGTACTACTTAGGCTCACATTGACACGGAACAATGTACATGGCAGTAAACCATCTTGAGTTAAGAGTAAACATAGTTCAAATATATTTTTTTACCATGGCGTATGAGATACTTTTTAAGTACATTTAAATTATAAAATTATAAGTTAGTTTCTTGCCTTTTTACCATGACTTGTATGAGATATGAAGCGAATATTTGAGTGACATGTTTGATTATCGTTTTGCTCAAAAGACTCTAAATGAGATGAGTGGCAGGGAAAGGGGGTAAAAAGGTGGTGGGTCATTTCGAAGTTATAATGAATTAATAATTTTGTGTTATATAGAACGAAACTAAATTAACGTTAGACTTCTTTGCGATAATATTTTTAATTTTTTAATCAATATATGTAACATAATCTACTAGATTGAATGCTCTAGCAATCTAAAAATGTCCATAGCAACCAAAATTACAAACACTAAACCAAAAAAAACCAAAGAATGACACTCTGTGAAGCAAGGGAAGAAGTTCCTAAAAAACTTCAAAAATAAAAGAAACCAGTGTAAGTTTTTAGCGACATGGAAATTTAAGTGAGAGAGAGAGGTAGAGAGAGAGAGAGAGAGAGGTAGAGAGAGAGAGAGAGAGAGAGAGAGAGGGAAAGATCATACATCATTAACCTTTTTCTTTAAATGTTTTAAAACCAGTGTAAGTTATTAGCGATGAATGTTATCAGTGAAAGTCAGGTATTTATTCTATTAAATTGATGTTCCCAATTTGTCCATTTGCTTCAACAGCATTTATAATTTTTTCACTATAGCTCTCTACACTAAACCTAAGTTGTGCCTCAGCATGAGTTTCTAAAACAGTTTGAAGCAGAAGGTCATATAATATCAGAATATGTAGATAAGTTTGAACCAATAGAACAAAACTGAATTGAAAGAAATCCACTATAGTCTAAAGGAGAAGACAACTGCTTGTGAAACTGACTACATGTATCGATGCTAGCTTTGTGTGTGCTGTTGTCCTTATAGATTTTCCTTCTCGTAAATAATACTAAAATATTTTACTTTAAAGCAACCAAACTAGTATTTCACTTGGATTTAGGATTAGATGTATGTTCATCTTGATGCGACCTCATTTTGCATGCATTTTTCTTTTACTTAATTCTTTTAACTTGCTTCTGTTGCAGGCTGAGAAGATCACCACGTTAGTTAATGCTGTAAACGTGAAGATTGAGTCATATTGGCCTGGTTTATTTGCGAAGCTTTTTGAGAAAAAGAACATTGAAGACCTTATCCTCAATGTTGGATCTAGTAAAGACACAGTTACATGTTTTGCTTGCTCAATTTGTCTTGTGCAGCACTATCTTATGGATATTTTTTTCCTCTATTTTAGGTGGTGCTGCACTGGCTGCAGATGCTGCTGCTGCTGCTGCCCCAGCTGCCGAGGAAAAGAAGGTAACTTTTCTTCGACACCTTGTTTTGATCCTGCATCAAACCTCATAACACGAAGTAACAAGTCTCATAGCGCATGTTTTCAACACCGCTCCGATTGGATTAGTTTATTTGTATTTTACAGTCTAATTTTTTTGTGAAGTTTTAAGTTGTGGCTGAAGGAGCAGTGATTGTATTTTTTTTATTAGACTAATATAGTATATATACGGATTTTTCACGATTGTTACCATCACTTGATAGATATCAACTAAGTTATGTACTTCATCCTTTTGGATTTATGGCATATTACCGTATATCTAACTCTTATATTTATCGTCTTTTTATTTCAGGAGGAAACCAAGGAGAGTGATGATGAGGATATGGGTTTCAGTCTGTTTGATTAAATTATCCCAATTTCCATAGTTTTGTAAGCAGTTTGTTAGCAGTTATTTAGTTTCTAGTATAGTATGATCGAACTATCCGTGGTGAAGTATTTTCTAGTATAGACCTGCTTTTGGAATTTCTTATAATTTGGTTCCAGTTATATATACAAATTAGTGGGTTAATTTTGTTTTAGTCGTTATTTTACTTTTCTTTTGCTTTAATCTGCAGTGCTCATATATCCTGCAGATCTTGCTATTGTTGTTCAGCTCTCTATATTTTATTATTGGAGTTATTTGATGATTAAAATACGAGTAGTGATAACTATGGGCACGTTTGGGAGTCGAAGTGGTTTTCCCGACTCTGTTTTTTTGGGTTACAAAAATCGAAACAAACCTGTTTGCTATGACCTTCAATTGATGGTTATGATTATATAATCATCCCTTTGCTGTTGCAATCTTTTCGGTCCGTTTGCTATTGCTATTTTTTCGCTATTTTTTCGGTAGTGGAGAGGATTCAAATCGTTTGTTTTAGGCTACGACGTAACGTAGCCCAACAAAGTCCGCCTTTGCTCCGCCTGTAGTTGCCGTGCGTCCTTCCTCCACTTTCGAAGGTGTCCTCGCATTGGTAATTGCTGCCTGCCACAATCAGCTTCAGATAGGGGCTGTTTGGTTGTTGTTGGTAAAATTATGTATTTATGACATAACTTGGAAAGTTGTCCACCTCATCAATTTTACTTGTATACTTTTCTTTATTTGTTTTTGATTCCATTGGAATCATAAATTGCTTGTTTGGTTTGCAAATGTAACATTAATTGTTTGTTTGGAAAGTGTAAAAGATTGTCCCTACTCAAATGATCATATTGGTTAAAATTATTTTTTATTATTTTTTTCTAACTTCAATGTCAGCTTTCTCTTAAAATCATGTCTTTTTTTATGAAATCACTTTACAAGTCACATCAGCATATGAAATCACTTTACACTATTTTCACAACTACAAACAAACAATTAAAAGTGATGAAAGCTGACATTGGGACCCATTTTTTTATACTTTCCATCCTTTTACATGGTAAAAACATACAACCAAACAGCCCCATAGCGGCGGAATGGTTCATCCTTCTCCCATAATTGAAACCTATAACGTCTTATTTGGTACACGAATTAGATCTAGTGAGAATGGAGTGAAGCTAAGAATAGAATGAAATGAGTGTGAGGATAGAATTCTTATTTCCATTTTCATGTCCGGGTGCGATTAGATAATGAAGTGAGAATGAAAAATTATTTTATTTTTGGTATGGATAATTAATAAGAAATCGTTGCATGGTTCATATTAAACTTAATATTTCCATTCCCACTTTCCATTCCCACTTAAAGTGGGAATTCTACTCCCTATCAACTTAATGCTCATTCCCATAGTGAGATGAAGTGGAAATGGCCTTCTAGCTTCAAAAAAGTAGTCATGTTTGCTAAGCATGAGTAACAAGTGGGAATGAGATGTGAGAATGAACATTCTATTTCCACACATTTCTGCGTATCAAAGGTCCTTGTGATTTACAAGAAATGATTACATTTTCTTGTCTAGTAGACAAGAGTGCACTTTTTGTAATAGTTATCATTTTTCTTCAACTTTATTGTTAATGGAACATATCCAAATATAAGGCAGAAATACAATTTGAAGCTAGGTATCACTAATAAAAAGGAAAAATTGTGTCGAGGCCTTAAAAATCACAACTTGATGTGTTTCAGCCCTCAGTATTAATTCTATTATGTATTGGCCTCGAAAGTTGTATTTTACCCGAGTTCCCTATTTCACCCCTCTTTACCCACTAAAAGACTCCATCATCGCCCCATTCTCCCTCTCCCTAAATCTTCATTCCCTACCTTCAACGTCGGCATCATTGCTAACGTTGTTGCTCCTCTTCTCCTCCTCTCTCCTAACCCTAACCTTCACGGCTTCTCCTCCCTCCTCTCCTCCTCTGCTCTACTCTATCCACCTTTAAAAAATCGCATACTTGTATCTCAATTCAAGACCCAACATCTCAAACTTACATCATCCTCCTCTAGCTCCATGGTTGGCGTCGGCGTTGTTGCTCTTCCTCCTTCCCACCCTCCTTCCATTCCCCAAACCCTAACATCGACATCTCACTGGTGCCTTTCTTACAAACAGCATTAGTGGTAAGGGAGGTGAAGCCTTTGATAAGAAAAAATGAGACTGTTATAGGAGAGGGAGGAGGAGGAAGAGTTAAGGCTTTGAGGAGAAGCTATTCGATCGGGTTTAGGTTTGGGTTTGAAGCATGGAGCAGTATAGGGAGAGAGCTTTGGATGTTGGTATGGATTTGATTAAGTATTTAGGTGTGGATTTGATTTAAAAGTGTTTGCGAAGGAACTTGTAAAGAAGTGAAATTTATCATTCAGGGTAGTTCATGTCAAGAACATGTAGTCTGGATGATAGTTAGATGCAAGAAAGTTATTTGATAAAATGCCCAACAATAATTATTTTGTTAGTCAAATAGTTAAATGAACTACCTAAGGGAATTTGACCTAATATTTGGCCTAATAATAACCGAACTATTTATTAATTATTTGGTTCATTTCCAGCCCTACACATAGGTTACTCTTCTTTTAGATATGATTTAACGCAGCGTGCCACTCTAAGATATTCTTTTTCAACTTAGGTGGTTCTTTAATCCAAAAAATTAATAATGATAAACTAAGGGTAATCTGAGAAAAATTCGAGGATATATATACTTTGTAAGTATAAGCATTTCAAATATTGCAATTTAAAAAGGCCTAATTTACATGTTTTCGATTTAAGAGAAAATTGCAAGTGAGTGGGTTTAATAAATTATTAAACCTCAGTTTAACAAAAAAAAAATCTATTATGAGTTTTTGGGTTTCAGAAACCCCCTAAACTAATCACTAAAATAAAGTAACCTCTCCCAAGTTTTACTACCATATTTGGACTGATGTTGTGTCAACAGTGCTAGCTACTAAAATTTTAAGGACTTTTTGGCCCCTTAATTAACTAGTGCTGATCATTTTCAAAGATAGAATCAAACAAATTATTATCAAAAATCTCAACTTAATATATAGAACTCTTAAAAATACAGGAAGTTATGAAAAATAAATCAAGAAAGAAAGAAAAAATAGAGTGGAAAAATAAAAAAACAGACGAAAGAGAGAGAGAAGAAGATTTCGAAGTGTTAACATTAGTTCGTAAATATTATTATCTAGATGCAATATTAACACAATAAAGAAAGACCCTAAAGATATTAAATTTAAGAAAAAGAAAAAAAGAACGAAGTGCTTCACAACCCTGACGATTTTTAACATAGAAAAACCCTTTTCATGTAGGAGCTTTACAAGTTGTCTCTGTACTCATATTCGATTCAAACTCAACCAAATCCAATATACATAACACAGATAGAATACGAGAGATGCGGTTAAAATATCACTTTAGCTATAAAGTGACACACACTAACCAATAAGATCTAAACGGTGACACATGCAACAATAACACATATAAATTGACACATTTAACAATTTATATCTACTACGGTTGCCGGAGTTTTGGTTTGACTGCGAAAAGTATAAATTTTTACATATATAGTCCTCATATCTCTCACACTTAATATATTTTCCTTCCAAAAAATAAAATATCTATG
>NC_033799.1:76627039-76646766 GCF_001876935.1 Asparagus officinalis | reverse complement strand
ACCATCTCCTTCATCCTCTACTTATCTTACTCCCTCTCCTCTTTCCTCCTTCCCAAAATCCACACATTCACCTCTCCTCTCCCTTCATCTCCGTCCGTGTTTCCCTCCTTAACCTCTCTCTATTCTCTTATCTCAATCTTCTCCTCCCCTTCCCTCCTCTCCTTTCCCCTCTCTCTCCTCTCTCCCCTCAAACACTAACTTAAAAGTGGAGAAGGAGTGGAGGAAGTGGAGGAGAGAAGAGGAGGAGGTATCAAATACGCTTTATTTTACCTTGATTCTTACCTAAATTTACTAGTTTCTTCATTATTTATAACAGTTCTTTACTTAGGTGGGTGGAATTTATCTATTTCATACATACCCATTCCCGAACTTTTCGGAATAAATAAAATGGCTGGAGTCTTTGGAATGACAATTGGAATATTTATTACGTTAGCGAAATCTTATTTGTTTATGTTCATTCATATCACAGCAAGATGGACTTTACCTAGGATGAGAATAGACCAATTATTAAATCTTGTATGAAAATTTCTTTTGCCTATTTCCGAGGAGAGCGGTGATAGAGAGGTTGAAAAGTAAGAGAGAATTAGGGTTTTTTTTTGTAAATATTTTAATTTCGATGATAAATTTGCAAGTGCGAAAGATATGAATGGTATATATGCAAAAATCCATAACTTTCTTGCACAAATCAAAAATTACGGCGACCAGAGTAGGTTCAAAAGGTTAACTGTGCTAACTTGTATGTGTTATTATCGTCAGCGTCACTTTTTACGTTTTATTGATTAGAGGGTGTCACTTTATAGGCTAAAATGGTATTTCACCATTTTAGCCTAAGAGATACTCTCCCCAATTCTCCACCAAGGCTTGAACTGCTCTTTCTGTCTCCAGCTGGTTAATGAGAACTGATTTCGTAATCATTTTAATTTTGCACTGGAATTTATTCAATAACACTCTATTTGGCCTAAGGTTGATTCTAGTTCAAACGAGAACTTGTTTCAGAAAAACAAAATCGCACGAGATGCAAAATATATGTATATGTAAATCTCAAAAGACCAAGAATGACTATATTAATCATACCGACGGAAAAAGGAAAAAGGAAAAAAAAAGACATCACGATATCACTATACAATGTCTCACCCACCCACATTTTGATAACTGCAAATATTAACACAAAGACCCAAAAATATATAGCCTAGTAGTAATCCTACGCATACCAGAGTCTGAAGGGGGAGAAAAAAAAATTTAGAACGAAGTACCTCGCACGCTGCTGGATCTAGACTTCGAGAATCATATAGGAGCCGCACAAGTTGTTCTAAAATGCCCGGTCTGGTTGCACCTGCTGCAGTGCACAACCCTCTTCACCCTCCCTCGATCCTCCGCCCTCACCCTCTTCTTCCTCGGCCTCCCCGGTGGCCTCAGAGACTTCGGCGGGTTGATCAAAACCTCGACCCTGTCCCCTCCTTCGTTCTCCAAACTCAACTCCTTCCACAGGCTCTTGTCGGGGATCGGATGAATAGTCTGCGAGTAAGTCTTCCTGTACGTCGTCACGGTGAAGCAACTCTCGGTGTATCTATGCAGTTTGCTGAGAGAGATCACGCCTGCGCGATACCCCGGGGCGCGCAGGCAGCCGGTGAGCTGCACCCTCTACGATGGCCAGCAGGCGGTTTCTGCATGTCGACGATGTTCGACCCCTCGTGCTGGGAAACGACTTCGAATTCTGCTTCGTTCGCTCTCCCTACTTGGTACCCCCTCGCCCTCTCGATGGCGTCTGAGACTTTCCTTTCGGCGGAGGGGACGAGGATCGTTGACCACTGCATGCTCATCTCTCTTCGCTCGTTGAACCATGTCATCAACTGCCGCCTGATGCATTCCATCATCTGGATTATCGGTAGTCCGGACGCTTCTAGAATCCAACTGTTGAGTGATTCTGCAATGTTTGCCGTCAGGTGTCCGTATCTAGTCCCTTCAAAGTACGCGGTTGCCCATAGTCTTGGAGGGATCCGACGAATCCAAAAGGCAGCTTCTTGTGAAATCTCTTCAATCTCTAGCACCTTAGCTTCAAATTCGATGACGGTTAGAGCATGGGCCGCCTCCCAAAGAAGGTTCACTAGCATTGTGTTGCTGAACTCCTTCCGGAAGCTATCGCTGAGGTGGCGCATGCAGAAGCCGTGAAATGCAGTGGGGAAGTTGAAGTCAACTCCGTCGACGATACCCTTTTGTCTATCGGATAGAATAGTGAGCCTCGGCATGTTCTCGGTGTTGGTTTCAAGGAGGGCGTGGAGCTCCGATAAGAACCATATCCAATTCTCATCGCTCTCCTCATCAACGACGCCAAAGGCTAGAGGAAACAGAGCACCGTCGCCGTCGAATCCAGTGGCAAAGAGTAGAGTCCCCAGGTATTTGCTCTTGAGAAGGGTGCGGTCCAGGCCTATCAAAGGACGGCAAGCATTCACAAAACCATATATCGAAGCGTAGAACGAGATGAACAAGCGCTTGAAACAATTATCCTCGGGGTTCCCATAAACCGAAGCGATACTTCCAGGGTTTGTTCTCTTTACTTGCTCACAGTATTGTGGCAAAAGGCGGTAGCCTTCTTCAAAAGAGCCTCGAACAGCTGCCATGATTCTTTCTTTCCCTCTCCAAGCTTGCTTATAAGATAGAGTAATCCCATGCATTCGATGAATCTCCTCCAAGATCTCCTTCGGCTTGTAATGAGGATTTTCACGAAGCCGCTCCTCAACAGAATTGGCAACCCACTGAACTGAGGCCTGCTGATGCCCTAAATGGTTGATTCCGCTACAAGTGTGAGTCTCGTGGATAGTTCTGATGGTAAATGTGGGCACACCGGGGAGCTTGGCAGCGTGAATTCTCCATGGGCAACCCTCAGCAGCACACTTAGCAGTGAACCGAGTCTTGTCGGACTTGACGGTTTGAATCTCAAAGTGGCAAGCGATTGCTGCATCTCTTAAAGCCCTTCGGCAGCTCTTCACGTCGGGGAATTCTTGGCCAACGGCGAGCTCATGGTTAGGGTTCACAATAACCCGAGACTGGAGCACCGAAGGGATCATAAGCTGAGAGTGCTGAGGGGAAATTTCATGTGCAGACTGGAGAGCGAGCTCATGAGACTGGTCCAAATCATGATTTTGTGCTTCAAGGGCGGACAGGTCATGGTGGGCCTCGGCTAGAGCCAGCTCTTGGTTGTCCGAGAGGCCGAGATCGTGGTTTTGAGCGTCAAGGGTTTCTGAATCAGGGTCTTGCGTTTGGCCAAGCGCAAGCTCATTGTTTGCGTCATGTTCCTCATGAGGATGATGATGTTGATGTTGATGTTGATGTTGATGGTGACCAAGAACGAGATGATTACCATCATGAGGATGGCCTAGGCCAAGTTCATGGTGGCCGTGAGTTTGGCCGAGACCAAGATCGTGATGGTCAAGACTGAGGTTGTGCCTCTGGTTAAGGCCCAAGCCATGGCTCTGGCTGATGACAAGGTCGTGGCTTTGGCCAAGTGCGAGGTCAGGGTTCTGACCAAGAACTAAATCATGGTTCGCCATGGAGATGGTCGTAGATCAGTAAGCAACTGAGTTCTTCAAAACCTGGTCACAAGAAACAAAAAATGCAACATCTTGAGCGAGACTCTCATAAACATGCAAGCAAAATCAGCCAAGGAACTGAGAATAAAATCCAGAGTATATCAGCGAGCTACTTGGGACAGCTGCAGTAAAATGACTGAAAACAGGAAACAGAGAATACAAAATAATTTCGTTCACAAGAAGAACCAAAATGTTCAGTAGCTTGATTGAAAATACCCTAACTATATTATGAAGAATCAGGCAAGAAAAAACAATAAAAAACCGATATTTATCTGCGAGCTCGCATTGGAGAACAAAACCAATATTTGAAGGTGATGGAAAAACTAGGACTGCCGAAATAAACTAAACAATACGGGAATTTATCTAGCTTTCACCCCTCAACATCAAAACCTCATTAGTCAACAAACTCCTAAACATTAGGAATTCAAGGTCAAGGTGCCATTTTTCTATCACAAACAAGGAGTTGTAAGATTGTAATCAGAGATGCAACAAATTCGGTCGAGCATTCTAAATAAATATCGGAGCAATTAACAAGTGGGATCAAAGTCCCCACCCAAGTGGAAACCAGATGAGTTCAAGCTCATAAGACACTCTCTACACAGTGTTCCAAAGCTCTGAATAGAATCAATAACTCTAACATCAGAAACAAAGATTGGATCTTTAGCTCCGTCAGAAATAAATAACACGAGAAAGACCCCACAACAACAGCAGCAGCAACGACAACAGACCGCGAGAAGTTCAAACGTCCCATAAAAACCCGTATCAAATTACTGGAGAACAAACACACAGTGAACAAGGAAAGAAGTTATTATAATCAAAGCCTCGATACGCTCCGAACAATTAAACCCAAATCCCCATGAAGAGAACCCCGTCAAAATCCAAACTTGGACGCGAAAACCAAAGGCCCAAACCAAAAACCATAAAATATCAGATCTTTCCGCTTACAACACTAAAACCACACCTCTCCCCGCTACAGCGTCATGAGGGGACTCGCCCAAGATCCGATCTTTTGAGAGGGGAGAACGAACGAAGAGCCCCAATCGCTGAACCCAGAAGGGAACCGGAGGATCGCGCGGAGATCTGAGAGAATCGACCTCGGGTTGGATTTTTTTTTTTCTTTTTTTTCTCTTTTTTTGAACGGGGAAAGAGCGGGTAAATTGCAGGGCAAAAGAGGGAAATCGAGGGAGGAGAGGGCAGGGAGAGAATTTCAATAATGAGAAGAAGAAGAAGAAGGAGAGAGATTGAGGTTTTTAGAGCGAGGAGGGCAAAAGGGCAGAAGAGGGCTACGGCGATGGGAGGAGGAAATGAGGGGGGCATTTAGGTCAACACGAGGGAGATCCCTCTTATCTTTTATGGGGAGATGATGTCGACGATGTTCGACCCCTCGTGCTGGGAAACGACTTCGAATTCTGCTTCGTTCGCTCTCCCTACTTGGTACCCCCTCGCCCTCTCGATGGCGTCTGAGACTTTCCTTTCGGCGGAGGGGACGAGGATCGTTGACCACTGCATGCTCATCTCTCTTCGCTCGTTGAACCATGTCATCAACTGCCGCCTGATGCATTCCATCATCTGGATTATCGGTAGTCCGGACGCTTCTAGAATCCAACTGTTGAGTGATTCTGCAATGTTTGCCGTCAGGTGTCCGTATCTAGTCCCTTCAAAGTACGCGGTTGCCCATAGTCTTGGAGGGATCCGACGAATCCAAAAGGCAGCTTCTTGTGAAATCTCTTCAATCTCTAGCACCTTAGCTTCAAATTCGATGACGGTTAGAGCATGGGCCGCCTCCCAAAGAAGGTTCACTAGCATTGTGTTGCTGAACTCCTTCCGGAAGCTATCGCTGAGGTGGCGCATGCAGAAGCCGTGAAATGCAGTGGGGAAGTTGAAGTCAACTCCGTCGACGATACCCTTTTGTCTATCGGATAGAATAGTGAGCCTCGGCATGTTCTCGGTGTTGGTTTCAAGGAGGGCGTGGAGCTCCGATAAGAACCATATCCAATTCTCATCGCTCTCCTCATCAACGACGCCAAAGGCTAGAGGAAACAGAGCACCGTCGCCGTCGAATCCAGTGGCAAAGAGTAGAGTCCCCAGGTATTTGCTCTTGAGAAGGGTGCGGTCCAGGCCTATCAAAGGACGGCAAGCATTCACAAAACCATATATCGAAGCGTAGAACGAGATGAACAAGCGCTTGAAACAATTATCCTCGGGGTTCCCATAAACCGAAGCGATACTTCCAGGGTTTGTTCTCTTTACTTGCTCACAGTATTGTGGCAAAAGGCGGTAGCCTTCTTCAAAAGAGCCTCGAACAGCTGCCATGATTCTTTCTTTCCCTCTCCAAGCTTGCTTATAAGATAGAGTAATCCCATGCATTCGATGAATCTCCTCCAAGATCTCCTTCGGCTTGTAATGAGGATTTTCACGAAGCCGCTCCTCAACAGAATTGGCAACCCACTGAACTGAGGCCTGCTGATGCCCTAAATGGTTGATTCCGCTACAAGTGTGAGTCTCGTGGATAGTTCTGATGGTAAATGTGGGCACACCGGGGAGCTTGGCAGCGTGAATTCTCCATGGGCAACCCTCAGCAGCACACTTAGCAGTGAACCGAGTCTTGTCGGACTTGACGGTTTGAATCTCAAAGTGGCAAGCGATTGCTGCATCTCTTAAAGCCCTTCGGCAGCTCTTCACGTCGGGGAATTCTTGGCCAACGGCGAGCTCATGGTTAGGGTTCACAATAACCCGAGACTGGAGCACCGAAGGGATCATAAGCTGAGAGTGCTGAGGGGAAATTTCATGTGCAGACTGGAGAGCGAGCTCATGAGACTGGTCCAAATCATGATTTTGTGCTTCAAGGGCGGACAGGTCATGGTGGGCCTCGGCTAGAGCCAGCTCTTGGTTGTCCGAGAGGCCGAGATCGTGGTTTTGAGCGTCAAGGGTTTCTGAATCAGGGTCTTGCGTTTGGCCAAGCGCAAGCTCATTGTTTGCGTCATGTTCCTCATGAGGATGATGATGTTGATGTTGATGTTGATGTTGATGGTGACCAAGAACGAGATGATTACCATCATGAGGATGGCCTAGGCCAAGTTCATGGTGGCCGTGAGTTTGGCCGAGACCAAGATCGTGATGGTCAAGACTGAGGTTGTGCCTCTGGTTAAGGCCCAAGCCATGGCTCTGGCTGATGACAAGGTCGTGGCTTTGGCCAAGTGCGAGGTCAGGGTTCTGACCAAGAACTAAATCATGGTTCGCCATGGAGATGGTCGTAGATCAGTAAGCAACTGAGTTCTTCAAAACCTGGTCACAAGAAACAAAAAATGCAACATCTTGAGCGAGACTCTCATAAACATGCAAGCAAAATCAGCCAAGGAACTGAGAATAAAATCCAGAGTATATCAGCGAGCTACTTGGGACAGCTGCAGTAAAATGACTGAAAACAGGAAACAGAGAATACAAAATAATTTCGTTCACAAGAAGAACCAAAATGTTCAGTAGCTTGATTGAAAATACCCTAACTATATTATGAAGAATCAGGCAAGAAAAAACAATAAAAAACCGATATTTATCTGCGAGCTCGCATTGGAGAACAAAACCAATATTTGAAGGTGATGGAAAAACTAGGACTGCCGAAATAAACTAAACAATACGGGAATTTATCTAGCTTTCACCCCTCAACATCAAAACCTCATTAGTCAACAAACTCCTAAACATTAGGAATTCAAGGTCAAGGTGCCATTTTTCTATCACAAACAAGGAGTTGTAAGATTGTAATCAGAGATGCAACAAATTCGGTCGAGCATTCTAAATAAATATCGGAGCAATTAACAAGTGGGATCAAAGTCCCCACCCAAGTGGAAACCAGATGAGTTCAAGCTCATAAGACACTCTCTACACAGTGTTCCAAAGCTCTGAATAGAATCAATAACTCTAACATCAGAAACAAAGATTGGATCTTTAGCTCCGTCAGAAATAAATAACACGAGAAAGACCCCACAACAACAGCAGCAGCAACGACAACAGACCGCGAGAAGTTCAAACGTCCCATAAAAACCCGTATCAAATTACTGGAGAACAAACACACAGTGAACAAGGAAAGAAGTTATTATAATCAAAGCCTCGATACGCTCCGAACAATTAAACCCAAATCCCCATGAAGAGAACCCCGTCAAAATCCAAACTTGGACGCGAAAACCAAAGGCCCAAACCAAAAACCATAAAATATCAGATCTTTCCGCTTACAACACTAAAACCACACCTCTCCCCGCTACAGCGTCATGAGGGGACTCGCCCAAGATCCGATCTTTTGAGAGGGGAGAACGAACGAAGAGCCCCAATCGCTGAACCCAGAAGGGAACCGGAGGATCGCGCGGAGATCTGAGAGAATCGACCTCGGGTTGGATTTTTTTTTTTCTTTTTTTTCTCTTTTTTTGAACGGGGAAAGAGCGGGTAAATTGCAGGGCAAAAGAGGGAAATCGAGGGAGGAGAGGGCAGGGAGAGAATTTCAATAATGAGAAGAAGAAGAAGAAGGAGAGAGATTGAGGTTTTTAGAGCGAGGAGGGCAAAAGGGCAGAAGAGGGCTACGGCGATGGGAGGAGGAAATGAGGGGGGCATTTAGGTCAACACGAGGGAGATCCCTCTTATCTTTTATGGGGAGATTACAACTTTACCCCTCATCAAAAACCCTAATTGCCCCTCGGCGTGTATTTTGCCCCTTGGGCTTTTTTTGTTGCTAGGTGGACTCAGTTGAGGAGCGTGATCTTTTAATTAGCAATAATCGTAAAAAAAGTTTTTTTTTTCCCTCTGTAACTCTTTTTCTTCTCTTTTTGGGTTCCTCTAGTTTATTTGAAACTTTTAGCTTATGCTATGTAGGGCTGTCCAAAACACCCGTCGGCCTGGGTCCGAATTGCCTCAGCGACGCCCGGCCCGGGCCCGGAACAGGGCCGGAGCCGGGTCCACATCCGGGCCGGGCAGCCCGGGCCCGGAGCCCGGCCCGGCCACAACGATCACCATAATCCTTTCATCAAATGGCTTCCGGATCTGATTATGAAGAGCAAAACCTATCTCCCGATCCTGAAATGAGTCCTCCTACTATGAGTCCTTCTACTGGGTCTACTCCTACCGAAGTTAATCCTGAATCCGGTGGCGACGAATCTGCACCAATAGCTCCTAAAAGGCCAAGATCCGATGTGTGGAATTTTTACAAGAAGATCGACGTCACCAAGGATGAACACGGTAGGATCCTCACCCAGAAGGCTAAGTGTGCATTGTGCGGCAAGATTTTTCAAGCTCATCATAAGAGCGGCACCAACCACCTCAAACGCCATTTAGATAAACACAACAAAGGCCAGACTCCTCAATGTGATATCCGACAATCTATGATTTCTCAATCCTCCTCTTCTGGTAGTCTCGGTAGTTGGAACTATGACGCTGCCAGAGCCAGGAAATGCGTAATCAGATTTATCATTCTTAAAAACCTTCCTTTTAAATTAGTAGAAGATGATGAATTTGAAGATATGTTTAGAGATGGTTTTTATCCTGCATTTAAAAAAATTTCTCGTCAAACCTGTCAACGTGATATTTTAAAATATTATCAACAGGAACAAGAAAAAATAATTTCTTATTTTAAAAATTTAAACTGTAAATTTTCTTTAACTTCTGATATTTGGACATCTAGAGCACAAACTGGATATTTATGTATCACAGCACACTGGATTGATGAAAATTGGCAAATGTTTAAAAGAGTTGTTTCTTTTATTGCAATAGAAGAGTCACATACTGGTGCTAATGTTGCAAATTTAATAATTGAAGAACTTATGAAATTAGAAATTTCAGAAAGAATATTTTCTCTTTCATTAGATAATGCAAGTAATAACAATGTAGCTGTTGATTTTATCAGATCATCTTTATCATTGCCATGTCATGGTGATCTTTTTCATATTAGGTGCATATGTCATATTTTAAATTTAATTGTTCAAAGTGCATTTACTGAAATTAAACCCATGATAGAAAAGGTTAGAACAGTTGCTTACATGCATAGTGCTTCTGAACAAAGACTTAAAAGATGGAAACAATTTTGTAAAAGAAAAAATGTAAAGCCTAGACTAATTCCAAAAGATGTTGACCATAGGTGGAATTCCACATATGCAATGTTAAGTGTAGCAATAGAATATAAAGACATTATAACTGATTTTATAAACTATTATGCTTCTAGTTCTAGTTCTGGTAGCACTTATGGAATAACTGAAGATGAATGGACAGTTATATGTAATTTAAATGAAATGTTACAAGTTTTTTATGATGCTACCATGTTATTATCTGGCTGTTATTATCCAACCATTACTTTAGCTGCTTTACAAATTTTAAATATTCAAAATTTTTTTGATAAATATCGTTTGGATGCTACTTTTGGACCTATGGTTTTTGAAATGGAGAGCAAATTTAATAAGTATTTTAGGCCTATTCCTCATATTTTTGGTTTGGGGGTTCTTATTGATCCATGCTTGAAGGATATTGGCCTTCGAAGTTTGTTACAGTCATTGTATGGTGGACAGGTTATAGACTTAGATGATGGAACCACCCTGAATGCTACTACTCATCATTTACTTATTAGAAATTATTTTCAAACTTTATATGATGAGTATGCAGCTAGACATGGTGTAGCTGCACAACAGTCTGCAGCTTCGGTTTCTTCGAGCTCATCCCGAGCCCGAGGTAAAAGTGTAAGTTTTGATAGGTATGCAATGGTAGCCGAGCTAACTGGTGGATCTGGACTTGGATCGTCATCATCGGAGGTTTCTGAAATAGATGAATATTTTTCTGCTTCTTTAGTTAGATGTCAAGGAAATGCTTTAGATATTTTGCAATGGTGGAAAGTATATGGATCAGTTTCATATCCTATACTTTCCACCATGGTTCGTGACTTACTAACAGTGCAGGTTTCGACGGTAGCTTCGGAATCCGCCTTCAGCACAGCAGGTCGTTTGATCGACGATCACAGGACATGCTTGGATCCGTATACTGTACAAGCGGTGATGTGCTTACAAGATTGGTGGAGGTACGAGAAGCGAACGCAAGGCATCGATCGGATGGCTGGAATTGAAGATAAATTTGAAGAATTGGGACTAGCAGATAGATATAAAGAATAGATTGTAGTTTTTATATCTTAGCTTACAATTTGTAAAGAATTATTTTGGAAATAATTGCAAATGATAGTGATATAGGTGAGTAGGTGCCAACCTAGTTGGGATTTACTTATCTATTGTGATGCGATTAATTCCAAAATAAATTTGTACTTGTAATTTGTAAATGATTTATTAGTTATTAATAAAGAATTTGTTTTTATCATTTTTTATTTGTAATTTATGTCATTTTAAGTAATTAATAAAATTATTGTTTTTATTATTTTTCTTATCTTTTTTTATAATTTAAAATTTAAATAAAATTGAAAAATTTTGGAAAAAAATTTAAAAAAAATCAGCCGGGCCAGCCCGGAACCCGGCCCGGTCGGTCTCGGGCCCGGATTTCCGGGCCGGGCCGGCCCGGATGGACAGGCCTAATGCTATGTTTGAACGATCACGAATAACTAAGTACTAATACGACACCTTGCTATGCTTTTTTACTTTTTAAAAAATGAATGAAAAAGTATTCTGATATCTTAAGAAATCGCCAATTTAAATTTAGGAAAATATGTTTGGAAACTAGACTTATATGTTATCAAAATTACGCACGAGTTTGGAAAAAGTTTTTCATATGGTCAATATTACTCTTTACTATTTGGAATATTTCATTTAAATCTTATCTATTCTAATTATAATTATATCATATTCTAATACCCTGTGAACTAACTATAGCTCAACAATTTTAAAAAAAGTAAGCTTAATAAAATATTCGAACTAACTCCACGGTATTAGTTTGTTAAGGTAAAGTAATCATCTATTTTAAATATTTTATTTAAATCTTAATCTATCCTAATCATAATTATATATGTTGCGCGTCGGCGGAAGCGTGCGCACAAACCAAACGAGTCGTCGAGCAATGAGAGGAGAACAACTAACGAGTGCAAACATAGGAACACAGAGATTTATGTGGTTCGACAATTGTCTACGTCCATGGGGAGAGGATGGGGAGATTTCACTATATGAAGGAGAAATACAATGGGTTATAACTCTCAAACACTCAAAATAACCCTAACCAAAAGATCTCACACGCTCACAATAATCTCCCTCTCAAAGTGCTCAAAAGACTCTTTTTCTCTCTACAAATCTCTTCTAAAACATTCTATATATATATATATAGAAATCCTAAAATCAAAACAGACTATGAATCCAACAATTCTGAAACCAAAACTAAAACAGACTAGGAATCTTGTTTGGCCTAATAACCTGCTATCCAATGATTCTCCACCTCGGTGAAGTATTCCCAAAACTGAGCCGACACCAACAAGAGCACAAATGTGTCGTCTTTCCAAATTCGGTTGTACCAATGTGGTTGCCTACGTACCCCATCTCCCAAAAGATTAAGCCGCCCCTAGTTCATCTAAATGACCTCGAAAGACCTCAACAAGCACAAATCCGCAAACAAGTTTTTGCAATTATCGAACTTGTTGCTCGGGACCACCTTTGTGAGCATATCTGCTGGATTGTCTCTTGTGTGGACCTTCACGAGCTCCACATTCCCATCTTCAAGAACATCCCGGACGAAGTGATAACGAACGTTAATGTGCTTCGTCCACGCATAGAAAACCTAATTCTTCAATAACCAATTTTAACCTGGTTCGGCAAGTTACCTACGTCCACGAGGTAAGAAGGGGATAGAGTTTTTCACTAATAGAGAAGAAGAGTACAAACTAAGATTACAAATCACTCAAACTCACCAATTAATCTCACCAACAAATCTCTAATTCTCTCCAAACAAAACTCTAACCAATAGCTCAGAAAATACCTTTTTTCTATGCTCTAAATATCCTCAATTTTCTTCTCAATTCTCTCTTCCAATTGTTCCATATATATAAAAATCCTAAAATCATAAACATACTAGGAATTCTAAAACAAAAAACAAAACAGATTAGGAATCCTAATTAAAATCATAAACATACTAGGAATTCTAAAACAAAAAACAAAACAGATTAGGAATCCTAATAACATGTTATCAAAACAGATTTGGAATCATGTTACCAAAACAGATTAGGAATCTCAATAACCTGTTACTAAAATAAATTAGGAAACATATTAGGAACCTGCTATCCAACATTCTTCATCTTTGCCCACGTTCGAACTGGATCCGTCCCTTGATGGTATCGATTTATTAGTACTTCATCCCACCATGCAGATGCTTTTTCTTTAAGCATGTAGGCCACTAATTTAACTTTCCAATCTTCTAGGATTATCTTATACTCAAAATACTTATCCACTTTATCAATCCAATCATGGAAATCATCAACATAAAACTTTCCGTTTAAGGATGGTATTTTTAATCTTCTAGTGACATAATTGTCCTGTTTTTGGTGGTCTCTGCGATCATAACCACGGCATGAGGCTTTATAGTCATCACTATTGAATTCATCATGTGGAGTCGGATCACGTCGTTGGCGACCATCAACGCGATTTTGAACTCCTCCCGTGTTCAGACGCTCCACTGTCGACGTAAGTCGTTCTATGACAGTCTTCATCTGATTAACATCAGTCTTCAGCACGTCGAACTCAGTTCAAGAAAAATAGGCTTGATCACCTACCATCGGATCGGAGGAACAAAGCTCTGATACTGGTGTTCTCTGAATCCACAAAGAGCGATCTTCGAATCCACGAAGAACTTCGAATCCACGAAGAAAATATTAAAAGAAAAATTTTATTGATGAAAATTTAGTATTCTCCTTTGGCGTTACATGACTCTTCTTAAATAGAAAAAAAATAAGACTCCTAGTAAGATTAGAATTACAAAGAAATAGAAAGTATCAAATTCTATCCTTAAAAAACTCCCTATAATAGAGGAAACAAATCATGAATCAAAATTGAATTTGTTTTCTAATATAATTAGACTCTAATATTAAACTTATTTCCTAATCTAAATATACTCCAATTTTATTACTAAAAATAAACTAGAAGCTGATTATTTTTGGATTTCAGTCAAAACTGGGTATTACTGATGAGATTTTAAAAATCTGACAATCTGGTTGGCTCCGTCTCGTCGAGATAGGCGATTTACATATATAATATGTCAGAATTCGCCTTCCGGATTAAAAAATATGATTTTTTTTTGCAGAAGTTAATAATATGTTGATTGTTTCTTTACAGAAGTCAATAATACGCGTAGCCCGTGATTCTCCGGATCCTCCATGAAATTGTCCGATAAGCGTCCTACATCAACAACCCGTTCTCAAGTCAGCTTATTTCGTAATCGTCATTCGAGACACAGCCATAGGTCTCAAAGTGTCTACTATTAACCAATCAAGTTTGTAGGCTGTTAACAACACTAAGATGATAGATCAAGTCTTGACCAATATTTTCATCACCACCAAGTTCTCCCCTGAATGCAAATGGACCACCTAAACTTGCAAGAAGTACCACGACATTTTGATGATGGACCTCCCGCTGCTCACAAACTTAGATGGTAGCCAAAACACGTCCGTCTTCGGTTCATGGATCTCACGGTCCGTAATTCTTGAGGGGTTGATATATAAATGCATGCTAAGCCTGCTCAAAAGCTGCTGACCAACTATAAGTAAAACTAATATCCTCTTATTCATCTCCTCTCAGTTTTGTATCTCCTCCTCTTCATCCTCAAGACTACAAGAAAGACGGGGGGTACTGTGACCTCCTCCTCGGAGCAAGTATACCTGAATTACAACATGATTCTCAAGGTTCACTGACATGAACTCACATATTTATTGGATACAACTCTTTCAGAATTCAGAACCTCATATTTCTATATGTAAAAAAAGAAAAAAGAAAAAAAAGAAGCGAACCTAAAGCGTATCACGTTCTAGAACATACCGTTTAAGACTTGTTGATATTATGTTTAGTCACACGTTGGTTATGAGATGACACATCACCCTCCTCTACTTGTATATATATAGGTGTATACATTCAATATTTTAACTAAGAGAAATTTACCCCCAAGACTTTTGTTGATTACCATTTCCTAGCATGTTGCTTATAAATCAAATATTGAAAATAAAAAATCTGAGTATAGTATATATTATTCGTAGCTCTATTGACAAAAGCAAGTAGCTCTACTGATGAATTTCAAATTTTTTTTTCTCTTTTGAAAATCTTTTACATGAATGAGTTTTTGTTGTAAAGTTGAAATCTCAGTGGGGAAAAAAAATTCGATCTTTCGGTCCGAAACTGCGTCGCTATCTGCGATTCCAGCAGACCCTCCTCTGTCGACGTCGCCTCTTGAAAATATGTACAAAATTATAAAGGAGACGAAAGCATTTCCGCGGCTTCACTCTTCAGCTTCATCAGTCTCTCCTGGGTGGATCCGAGCTCCTCGAGTGCCTGTTCATGAGAACGCTCTAGTCCAGCCAGGTCATTTACAATAACAGCAGTAGATTCCTCAACGCACTTCAAGGCCTCTTTTAACCTAGTCGTTTCCTCACGGTTCGAGTCCAAAGAGCGGAGTAGCTCAGCTCTCTCCGTATCTTTCCTCGCCACATTAGCCATTAGCTGCGCAATGGAGCTCTCATGTGACTGAAGCTCGCACCCGATGGAAGATCTCAGGTCACGCCAAAAAAAAAAAAAAAAAAAAAAAGCTCTCAACTTTCGGCACTTGCTTTTGTCTTTCTCTTGTCCTCAAACCCCCTCCCCCACTGCAGCTCGTTCTCTCTTTGTTGATCTCTTGCTGTTCTTGAGATTTGGGAGCTTTTACGCTGTAGTCCTCGGTAAGTTTGTCTCTTTCATTCAAGTCTAATTCGATTGAATTGTGTTCAAAGCGATCTAATTTTGGTCGTCTCACTGGATTTGGGAGCTGGGTCTTGGTTGATTTATGTCGTCTCCTGCTACTTTGATCTAATCTTACCGTGATTATGATCTCCAGAGTCCTTATTTGAGCTGGGTCTAGTGCTGGGCTTGTTTAAACTGTCTATTTTTGTTCATTATTTAACCAACAAGTGGCTTGATAGATCTTAGAAAGTTAATTTCTGAGAGGAAAGATGACTTATTTTACCCAAATAAGTGTTCTTTGTTCTTGCACTTATCATACCATCTGTTGGCAGAATCAAAATTTGTACATATTTCGGGGAGTTCGTCACGGTAGCCCAGATGGGTTCTTGCCGATTACCGTCGGTGCTGCAATCTGCAGTTTGCGAATGGTTGCTGATGTCCCTGTTGTTTCTCCACGCCTCGTTCTCGTTCCTGGTCACGAGGTTCGCTCGCCTCTGTAAGCTGCAAGCTCCTTGCTTGCTGTGCTCAAGGCTGGATCATGTGTTTGGCAACGAGAAGCCGAGGTTCTACGTGGACTTGATTTGTGCTTTCCATAAATCGGAGATCTCGTCTTTCGCTTATTGTCACGTTCATCGAAAGCTTGCGAACGTCAATGAAATGTGCGAGGGGTGCCTGGTTTCATTTGCCACTGAGAAGAAGTCGAATAGCGAAACGTATAGGTTGCTGGTGGGTAAGGTAGGTATTGAGGAGGTTGATGAGAATGTTGATGGAGAAGATGTTGAAGTCTCTTTACTGACAGAGGATCATACGTCGGGTTCTTCAGTCACGAATCGCTGCTCTTGTTGCTCTGTGCCGTTTAGACACAAGTCTGTTAGAGTCAATGGGAGGTTGAGCAGAAAGAGGGAAAACTCTCTGGTATCGCCTTCAACTCGTCATTTAGAAAATCACAGAGTTGATGGCTTGTCTCATGTTGGTTATAGCGAAGTTAAAGCTAATTCTGATTCTGAGTCGGAAAATCCATTATCAGAAGATGCTGAAGACCTTAAGGAAGGTATCGAAGATCGATGCTTGAACCCACAGCCTGCTGCCGATATTTCGAATAATTTGTCAATGTCTCTCTCAGATGATACAATCACGGAGAAGTTGATTCAGCCAACTTATAGTGAGCCTGAGTCTTCATCGTATATCCCCGAAGATCAACTACTTAATGTTGGCGAGTCTCGTGATGCATCTTTGGCATCGACTGTTGCTAATGGACACAATTTGGAGGAAATCAAACCCGTAACCCAGAAAGATCCTTCATACTTTTCAGATGTAAAATGTGAGTTTTCATTTGCTTTGTGTTGTTTATCCCAGAAAGATCCTTCAGAATATTTTGAATAAGTTGTCAATGTCTCTCTCAGCTGATACAGTCATGGAGAAGTTGATTCAGGTAACTTGTAGTGAGCCTGAGTCATCGTTATATATCCCTGAAGATCAACTACTTAATGTTGGTGAGGCTCGTGATGCATCTTCGGCATCGGCTGTCGGTAGTGGACACGATTTGGAGGAAATCAAACCCATATCCCAGAGAGATCCTTCAGAATTTTTAGATGCAAAATGTGAGTTATCTGCTTTCCCTTGTTTTGTTCTTTCCTTCAGGTTTGCTGATTGGGGTTAATTGCAGGCAGACCCTCTGCAGTTCTGTTGTTGCAGACAGACCCCTTGAGTGAAAAGTTTTTTACTCTTTTCAGGAGGTATTTCTGCAACAATAGATTTTCACTCAGGGGCCTATTGCAACAGTAGAACTCTTTCAAGAGGTCTATCTGCAACAATAGAACTGCATGGGTAGTATGTTCAATTAAGTGTCAGGAAAGGGGGGTCTATCCGCAATTGACTCTTGCTGATTCTTCTCTGTACCGCTGTATTTTTTTTCAGTAAACGTCGGTGAGAGCCCTAAGCCTTTGAGCCTTACTGATACTAGTCCTGCTCAAATTGATCTAAATGATGCTTACAAGCTTGCTATTGGTAGTAAGGGAAGGTTGACATCTCCTACAGTCAACGAAGTAATCACAGGCAGGGATTCTTCTAAAATTCACGAAGATCTAAGATTGCTAATATCACAATTATCTGCTGCTAGAGGTCTAGAAAGCCCCTGGCATGAGTTGAGTCCTAGTCCTAGAGTTCACGGGCAAGGAGATGATTTGAAGTTTGTCGATGCTTCAAGCTCTGCTATATTGCAGAACATTACAAAAACTCTTTCTATTGAGAGAAATGAGTCTGGTTTTGAATCATTTGATGGGAGTATAGTTAGTGAAATCGAAGGAGAAAGTCCAGTGGATCGGTTGAAGAGACAAGTTGAGTTAGATAGGAAATCAATGTACCTTCTGTATAAAGAATTGGAAGAGGAAAGAAATGCTTCAGCAATTGCAGCAAATCAATCAATGGCAATGATTACGAGGTTGCAGGAGGAAAAGGCTTCAATGCAAATGGAGGCTTTGCAGTACCAGAGAATGATGGAAGAGCAATCAGAATATGACCAGGAGGCGATCCAGAAATTGAATGAGCTACTTGTTAGAAGAGAAAACGAGATGAGAGAAATTGAAGCTGAAGTTGAAAGCTACAGAAAGTGGTTTGGTGATAAATTAGTGGCTGACACAGATATTTCGAGCAATCCTTTGTTTGATTTTGAAGATGAGAAGGCCTATATTTCAGATTGCTTGAAGAAATTGGAGAGAAAACTTTATATGCTTTCCACTAATAGAATGCATGTTGATATTTCTATAACAAACCATACGGAAACTTCAATTGATTCAGATTCTAATAATGGAAATCATCATTTGATGGATGGTAACCCAAGTGACTTAGTAGCTATATTGAATGAAGTTTTGCGACTAAATGAGAGATTGAAGGTGCTAGAAGCAGATCGTAATTTTCTTGAGCACACTGTGAACTCGCTTCGAAATGGGAATGATGGGGTACGATTCATTCAGGAGATTGTTCTTCAGCTACAAGAGTTACGGAGAATCGGGATCACCCTAGGAGAATGCAGTTCATCATGAGGTAACTTCTCAATAGAACTTGTTAGAATTGGGATGCACGTTACTGTTACACTTTTCTATAACAGTAGTCTTACCTTATCTTCTCTTTAACATGTAATGTTTTGAAATAGCTGTAGAAGAAGTTTCCATCATTTTGTTTAATTATCTCTGTAATTCAGTGTCTGATATCTTATGCCTTTATACGAAGTGTAGGTTTCATCAATATGGTCTGCTTTCAACTTGTTTGCAACTTTTGAACCTTATATTTGATGTTACTATATATGTTAAGGGTACAAAATTATTACCCTCGTCACAAACTTCGTAATCTTTTGTAGCGGCATGGACCTTTAACATGTCATCAGAGTAGTACAAGTACTATCAACAGTGAATTTGAAGTGGGATTAAAAAAAAAAACTTTTCGTGAGTCTTAGAAGTTTGGCCTACTAAAAGGGCCCTCAACCTGCGGGAGCACAGGTTGAGCATGTTAGAGTATAAAATTATAATGCACATCACAACTTTGGAGTTCTCATAAGTCAAGGTCAGATTCAGAAAAACTTTCTTAGAGGAGCGGACAATAAATCTCTCTTTACCCAAAAATTAAAATATGCTAGGGAAAAGAACGGATAGAAGGGAAGGTAATGGGAGATGGTGGTTTTGGGTTGTTAACGGGCTAAATTCAAATCAATAGGTCAGCCATTTGAGCTGATCGTTTGTAAGTTCTTGACAAATGGGCTAAATTCCCATACTTAAATAAGCTAAAATTCAAATGTGCTACATGTTTTTTTAGCTGTTATAAGGGTTGGGGTTCAAACAATTTTAAACTAATAGGGGCAAATTGTAAATGTAGAAGGCTACAAAAATGTGATTTTTCATATTCTTAGGAGTGCACCTGCCCCTGGGTGTAGTGACAAGAACCTTTAACAGTATCTCAAGCAAGATGGGTAGAATATGAATCTAGAATGTTTTTTTTGCTAAAGATGGTACATGCTAATAGAATAATTTTGTATTTTAAACAGCTGATCCACCCTTAAATATCAAGATGGAATGTGCTTGTATTTATTGCTTATGTGCATATCTTGAAGGAAATGAGAATTGTAATCTTCTTTATGTTTAAGTATCTTCAACATTCTTTCGTGATCGATATCGATGAGCACTCTGCATCTGGATCTTGTTGCACAAGATAGGAAAGGGTCCAAACTGCAAAAGCAATAAGGGCCACCAAGTATTGTACAGACAGCAACATGACTTTCTAT
>NC_033799.1:76624093-76627029 GCF_001876935.1 Asparagus officinalis | reverse complement strand
ACATTCTTTTTCCCTTCAATATATTATTTTATTTTTATGTTCTGTTTGATTTTTTTATTAAGTAGAAAAGGTTATTGTGTAATGCTGCTCCCGATAATCTATCCGTTTATCTTGTGTACTCTTTGTAATAGGACCTGATATACACCGAGCATGAAGGCACTTTATTCTACTGATATTTTTGTAGTAATATTTTTGTGGATGGTTGTTTGCCAGGAATTGTAACAGATGTAACTTAAAAAGATTATTACAGTTTTAACTTTTTTTTGCGTGTTTTAATATTTTTTCGGTAGCTATGAATATGAGTCCTCCCTTTTTTTTCTTTTTTGGTGGCCAAAAACATTATGTTGTGATTGTTTGTCTGTAAATCATCTTTGGAAGAAGCTACAAATTTTCACAATTGGCAATTACCGGAAAACTGTAACTGCGACTGTACTTTTCCTGTTGTATTGCAAATTACAACTGCAATTGCATGTTTCTATGCACCAAACTAAAGAAGTTGTCATCTATTTTGTTGCACTTTTCTATGAGCCAATTTTTCACAAGAAAAATGTCTCAGGGACCTCAAAATAGGGGATCCTGAGAAAAATAGGGGATCCTGAGTGGGACAGGTCAAGTGTAGCGTCCCTGTGCCGTGATATACTGTTCATAATACTGTTCATAAACATTACATCACGGGACAGGGAGGCGACACCTCACCTGTCCCACTCAAGGTCCCCTATTTTGGGTGCAGCACTCTTTTCACAATTCGGCTGGTCTCCTGTGTATTGGTCTCACTGTCACATAAATAGTGAACGGGTAACCCCAACTCTTTATTGATCACTAAAATACACAAAGTTACATTTGGTACTTGTTCCATCAATCCCTACAGAAGTTTGCGCAAATTGTTCCATGATATTATAACAAGGTTGCAAGCTAGCTTCAGATCAATTTTTGTCCACAGACAGGAAAAACAGAATACGATAATCAACTCAAAGATTATCTCATGTTGCATTTACAAAAACAAACACACATCAGTCAATCTTGATCGCAATGGCTTTGTAGAAACCAACACTGTTAACAAGCTACACTGCAAAAGCTATTAAGCTTCTCTCTAAACAACCAATCACTCAGAAAAAAGCAAAAACTTTTGATATCAGCCTTTGGACATTGAAAGAAGACCATATAAGATCAAGGGAAGGAAGCAAAATAACATGACAACAAGCCAAAAGAAGCCTTTCCTATCGCTGCATACCATTACAGATGTAGATATTGCTTCAGTGAAAATATCCAAGCACTTGACCGCCAACATTTTGCTTAATGGCTTCCTCATGATCCAAAACACCATTTGGAGTTGTAATCACAACGTATCCCCACTGCAAAATTATGACCAAGTGTTAATGCTCAACTTTGTCCATGAAAAGTTGGAGACATGAGTTGCACTATATGAGGAAAATCCTCAATATCAAAATTGAACACCAATTTTCTTTGTGAAGTAAACATTCCTAAATGCAATTTCAAAGCTCCTTTGACAAGCATCTCAGTTCTATAAGTTCGAGAAAACATGTCCAGCTTTTGCGTAGCTCACTAAATACTTCTATTTGTAATGATGCTTCTAATTTTCCATAATTTACACCATTACTCCATCCGGAGTATTTCAAAAAACTAAAATAAAAACAAAATAAAATTTTAATGTTAAAACATCATCAGCCAGACTTTCAACAATAGAATGCTGTCACAGTGGTGTGTGGATCAACAAACTTCATAAAACAATTGACTGCAGCTATCTACCTGATGCCAGTTGCTGAAATTAGTCTACTAAATTCCCTACTAAGCAAAGCATGAGCAGGAGACAGTCTTGCCATTTAAATCTAATAGGCAACTTCACAAATATCTAGGGTACCCTCTTTCATAGTGTACTTTACTTGTTTAACCTGGGATCACACCTCTAAATTCCCGGAGTCTATATCAGAGACTAGAGACACGGGTAAACTATAAGGTTGCCCATACTGAATGGCATCCAACATGAATGTACACTAAAAAGGCTTAAAATGAACATTCCAAATGCACGATAATAAAAATCCTAAATAACAACTATTTATATTATCAAACTGACAAAGGCAAAAATAGAATCTAAAAGAATGAAACTTCTGTAATCCCCAACTAAAGAAAAAGATAACTGTCATAATAAAATGCTAGATGCTTCCTACAGATCAGCGCTGATGAGATAAGATCATGAGACCACAATTAAAGAATAAAGAGTAGTTTCTGGCCATGGAAGAACTAGTTTTCTGACTGTCCAGTTAAAATTATAAAAGAGGAGAGATTCCATCCTATAAGTTTTAAAGTTGTCTGAATTTCATCAATTCTATAATACTTGTGATAAGATTAAAATGGCTTCCTACAGAACAATAGGTTGCAAGAGGGGATTTTCACATTTATCAAGTCTCTAAAGATACATACGCTAGGAGAGTTTTTGATAATTCAGACTTAAAACTCATAGCAAGCCGTTAATATGGAGACAATGGAATTAAAGTAGAGAAAAAGTACAACAAAGGGATGTATACATCTCAATAATGACCATCTAACAGATGACTAGTCACTTAAGATCTACAGGCAATGAATAGAAAAAGATCCAGTTTCATGCATTTCCAATGGTCTATCATTTGCTGTGTATATCAGAATGCGACAAACCTGACGTGTTGGTAGGGCCCGCAGACGATATTTTTCAATATCTGTAGCCTTGATGTCCTGCCTGTGCATAATCGCCTTGCAATCTTTTATCCTACCATGCAATTCGACAGTAATCTTTCCCACTCTATGAGGGTCAAAAACTTGAAAATCTTTGATATATCCTACAAAACATTTTCCATGGAGTGAGTAAAAGACCACTAATTGCAGAGAAGGGGACTAAAAATAAATCTTTAGACTACAATAAAAGCTTGTATCCTAGTTTGATC
>NC_033799.1:76600677-76624083 GCF_001876935.1 Asparagus officinalis | reverse complement strand
AGAAAACAAAAGGCTTACACACCGTTTCCTCAAAAATAAAACCCATTCAATTTATTGCACATACTCACAATCATGCAAAAAATGGAAAACTCCATCTTCCCTGATTCAAACTGCAGTTTATCTCCATTTGAATGCAATAAACTACGAAGGTTAGCATGCATCTAACATAATGTTCCCCGCATTTTCCAACTGCACAATGTATCAACAAGGGGACGTTCGGATCACTGCAAAGTAATTGCGATACGAGTGCTAAGAGCATGCAAATGCAGTTCTTGCAACTTCTGTCGCACGCAGTTAGCTGCAATTACCATTTGTAAATTTTTGCAACTTATGTTTGAAGTCATAGCTATAGGTTTTTCTTGGCGTGCCAGGTTTTAGGAGTTCTGTTGGGGTTTGGTTGCAGTTGAAGTTGCTGACTTAAACCTCATCTGTAGCCCTGAAAGGTTGCACATGCGGCTCACGCTTAAACTCGTTGCCCTGGGGAGGATCGCAACCGGAGTTGGCGACCGTATATTTATCAGTTGGCGTAGAAAGTACAAATCAAAAGGAAAAAGACTCCCACAAATAAAAGGTAATACACAAATCTTCGTCACACCGCTACCCCTATGGATGCAAAATAATATGGGTTTCCGGAGACACATAAAGGTATCGATATGTATAATTGTATATGTGCTCCCACACCAAATCTATTTAAACCTTAGTGGATCTAAAAGTGAGTTTCATGAACCAAATCTATTTTCCCCCCAACTCCTCAAATCCGATTTATATTCGTATTCAATTTAATCCGATTTATATTCGTATTCAATTTTGGCGGACATGGATATGAGTCTTCAACCTGGGGTATCACTCGCAAACCCTAAGATTTACCCCTAAACCTAAAGTCTCGACCACATCAACATCACCAAGATTCAATCTTTACAATCAAATGAGCCGATAAAACGCAAAAAAAATAAGAAGAAAAGAAAATATTTATATTCGTATTCAATTTTGGCGGACAAGGATATGAGTTTTCCTTTTTCCTCAAATCCAACTCATGTCTTCAACCTGGGGGTATCACTCGCAAACCCTAAGATTAACCCCTAAAACTAAAGTCTCGACCACATCAACATCATCAAGATTCAATCTTTACAATCAAATAAACCGATAAAACGCAAAAAAAAAAAAAAATAGATTGAAGGTTAGGGAGAGCTACCTCGAGATCTCATGATGGAGAGGAAGGAGGTCATGACGGTGGAGATGGGCTGGAGCTGACACGTCGCCTTCCCTCTCCTCTCCGCGTTTACAATGCTCCGCAGCGCCTCGTTAAGTATCCTGCGCCCCATTTCCCAGTTCCTCCTCCTCCTCCTCCTCCTTCGAGCTCTCTCTCACTCTCCGCCCTCGCAAAGTTGGCCGAAGCTAGGGTTTTTCTTAACGGGCCCGGTTGGGTCTGACCGGGGATTCGCTTACGGTATGTTGGATTTGGGCTTTTAATATGTGGGCTGCGCTTGACTTAATTAATTACTTTTTATGGGCCAAATCACGAAATTGGTATTAAAAATAAGGCCGAATGGCACTTTAAGTACCTTATTGTTTCACTATACACGTAAATACCCTAAACTGTAAAAAGTTGCGTAAAAATACCACAAGTAGTTCCGCGGTTAGAATTAGGCTAGCAGCGTTAAAAAAATACCCGTTTTGACGAAAGTGCCCTCGATTAAAATGGTAGGAATAAATTGAAGGGGTAGGTAAAATGGTAATTAAAGTAATATATAGGGGCAATAGAACAATAAAATTCCTGTGAGCCAAGTACATGGGAGCATTCGTCGAAATATTCTAACACTCCTTTAGGGGGTGTTTGTTTCAAATCCTATAATTTTAGGATATGGATTTCATCATGGGATTTCAAATCCATAGATGTTTTGTTATGGGTTAGGATTCTAAAAACTTTATTTGTTTTAACAATATTTTAGGATTTGGAATACTATAATTTGAAATATTTTGTTTGTTTCAAACTCAAATTATAGCATTACATATTTTGGAATTTGAAATCCATAGTTGTAACAAACAAGTTTTAGGATTACCAAAATAATAAATGGTGAATATAAGAAATTTGGTGAACTTACCTCCCACAAAAAAACAAATGCAAATGTATTCAATTGGGGTAAGCATACCCATTCAAATTTATACTCCAACGGCTATAAACGGTCATAAAATAACCCTAGACAATATAAATAATAAAATGCAAAAGTAAATAAATAACATAGAGGCTCAGAAAATGGTCATTTTATTTTCAACACCTATATAATGAAATTGCATTGCAGATTGCATTCTAATAATGGACTGTCTCATCTAAAAATTGCAAAAGTAATATAGACTGCGTTCTCATTCATGAACGCCTCTTGTAAACAATAAAATTCCATTATAGTCGGCAATATCAATATGTGACCAATCATGATAGCTAAATCCAAAAAACTCAAAAAACCACTTATAGCCTATAAACAATGAATTCATTAGATTGTAGAAGAGAACAGTAAGGGGTATATATAGGATGAAAACCAAGGCTCAAAACCCAAGAAAATCCAGCAAAAAGACAAAACTGCAAAAGGCTAGAAAAATAGCCGTTGGAGCTTATCAGTCAACTGACGACTCGGATCAGTCGACTGATGAGCTGACCGTTATATGAAACTGGCAGCTCATCGATCGACTGATGAGCGCAATCAGTTGACTGATTACTCATTAGTCGACCAGCATAGAAGCAGAGACTTTTGATAAATGTAGGCAGTTTCATCAATCGACTTGTCAGTCGACCAACATAGAAGCATAGACTTTTGATAAATACAAACAGTTTCATCAGTCGACTGATAACCAGTTTTCAGCCTGTATTGAATTATGAAATTAAATTTTAAAGTCATTTAAAAAATAGTTGAGGTGGATGTGTTTTTTTGGTGATCCAGCCCACATCCTCTATGAAATGTGGGATTTTACAAATCCTAAAAAATATTAGTTTTTTATAATTTGGAGATTCAATATTCTAAAATTTGTTTTGAAACAAACAAAGTTTATGGAATTCTAAAACCCAGAAAAACCCACTTTTTGATCCTAGAATTTGAAATCTCACTCAAATGCCAATTTTTTTGGAAACAAACACCCCCTTAGTTTCTTTTGCCAAATGGGTACCAACTTATTTATATAGATGTCAACTTCACTTAAAATATATGATGGAAAGGTAATATGCAGGTAGATCACAATGTATGCATGCGTGGGCCTTTAATCAATCATGAAATTGCTGAATCCCGTAAAAGTGATATTTCTTTTATAAGTATTGTTAATTTTATTATATTTTCCCCCCTATTACTTTAATCCCGTAAAAGTGATATTTCTCTCTCTCTCTCTCTCTCTCTCTCTCTCTCTCTCTCTCTCTCATTTGGTTTCAAAATGAATTAGACGAATCTCTTACCTCTTTATAAGTCTTGCGTACATGAATGGTAAAAAAAAGTAGTACAATAAACATTACATTTCATGATATTCAGTAAAATTTCAAAAAGTACCAAGAAACCTAGGCTGAATCTAAGGCTGACAACATGATACAATCCAAAACTAGAAGTCCCTGCTGGAGTTGTTATTGCATTGTGAAACGCAACTACATGTGTTTGGTTATTTTCAACCAAACAGGAAGATAAGATACAAGCAAATAATTTTGCATTGCACCAGTGAGAAAAACTGTACTCTCAACTGTTTACATTCCACTTGAAGAGTAAAGATCATTACAAACAATTATAACACTGAAGAGCATTTGCATTTCATAGCTTAGTTCATATGCATATATGGTGGAGATTTCCTCATCTATCTCTTGATTTTGTCGGGCGCATCAGTACAGGGATCTCAAAAATGCTTCAGAGAGGGTTTAGCAATGGTAATGACTTGGACAAGTACCTCATGCTGACCCTTTTTACCTGAAAGAGTAATTAGAGAAGCAATTAGAGAATGATTTTCTATTATACCTTCCAATTCTACTTATCATCTAGATAAACTTTGTTCCTGACCCGAAATATCTCCTTTATGTGTGAAGGTGAAGCAAGAATATAAGGCAGGAAAAAAACTGAATTATCCTCAGTTGATCCACTTACATGTCTATATATATATATATGATTAATTACTTTACCATTGCCAACTGACCAGGGAAACAATGATTTGCACTGGAAAATGAGGGACGATAATTTTTTCCAAATTTATTTTTTTGGCTAAAAATAATATGTGGTATGGCCAAGGTCATGGTGTTCTTATCAAGTTTTGGCCATACAACAATTAGCTATTTTTCTCCATCTTGAGGAAATTGATTTTGCTTTTACAGATGTAGGTTTCCGTTTGTGATACCTAGCTTGCTTTTGTTTTCTACATGAAATCATAATACCTTACCAGGAAACTCAAATAATTACACATATTCGAACTTAAATTGGGATGCTTCATACTTGATGAAAGTACTTATAGCTGATAATTGGATTTCTTCCTTAGGTTTCTTCTCCTAACCGAAAGGAAAGGTCCTCTTGGTCTGTGCTCTGTGGCCTTTCTTCGTTGTGGTTTGTGTTCAAATGGGGATCTAGAATTTGCATCAGGCTACTGGTTATGTAGAAACTAATTTCAAACGCACTTCTTAGTTAAGAAGCCAGCTCTAAAGTTTACAACGTACAGGTGAACAGTCTCGCCTGGAAACCTCTCGTTAAGAATCATTTCGAAAAAAGAAAAAGGAAATAAAGATCATATCCACGCTTAAAAATGACTACAGGTGAAATATTTTAAATATGTAATACTCAATAGGCCTTTTGAGCAAAAACCATTTGCTTTGCTTTTCACACCAGCATCAGCTTCCTAAACAGAAATTAACAACTAAAATGCATTTTGATTTGGCCTACAGTGAAAGATTAATAGAGTAAACAATCATCGGCAATACGTGCTCAAAATTCAAGCTATCAATAAAACAGTAACGGTAGAAAAGAGAAGGATAAAAAAGAAACTTACATATCTTCTTAATTATCACAAGCAAGCTGCGGATGCCTGAACAGCAAGAAGTTTGTCTTTAGAACCCAAATCGTGGAACTGACCAATATCATGACCATCTACTGCTTTATACGTTTCATGTAAGCCAATTTCAAATTCTTCCGCCTGAGCTCCACCACTTTGAAAATAATCTGCCATCTGTGGTGGAACAAAAAAATAAGTTGACATAACAGAAGGCAGGTCTATCTTGTGCAAATTTATTTTCCCATCATCAATTATCTTTGGATTATACTTCAGGATTCATTTAACATGGTCTATAACATTATTCTTGGAAAGTTACAGGTGGTTTTCTTTCTACTTGGTCTTGGCATGAAGAATTAACTGGAAGCCAAGACGAGGGAAGTTAGATTATAAAGATTGCCAAGGAGCCAGAAACAATAAGAAGACCTGCTACTTTGTCAGTCATATTGCCAACCTATACAAATGGGCCAAGAAATATAGATTGAGATGTTGTTTCTATATGAGAAATAATCCTTAGTAAGGATAGGAAGCATGTAAGTCCAAAAGACCAAGAATTAGCAAACTTTAAGACTCCAGCCATGATACAAAAGTATTAACATTAAAAACGAGCCCAACAACGAGGAAGCAAATCATATGCTAGGAAACTGACTAGATTTTCAAATAGCAGCAAGACCATAAGCCAAACTATTAAATTTCAATATGCCTGACATTATGCATAAGGCAACAAAGAACTGCAGCAATCTTCAGCTTTTGCAACGTTTTTACTGTCAGTTAAGTTGTTTCTCACATGATGTGCGAGAGATATTCCGCTTAAGACTGCAGCTTCAAGATTAGACCCGAGCAGCCAATCACCACAGATCCCTGCCCGTCCATGAGGATCAAAGATACAAGGAATTCCAGGAGTGTTGGTTGGGAGAGCTGCACCCCTGTAAGAAGACAGAATGTTGTAATAAGATTTAAATTCAACCAACTAAACGTCCATCACCAACAACTGTCAGGCCTAATGATTGCAGACCATAGCTGGACTCGAGAGTAAAATGGGCGCTGAAGTGATCCCTTAGATAATCCAAGAGCAGTCTCAACACCTTTGAGCATCTCTGCCTTCACTTTCTCTGCTGTGACAGAGGGGATATTTTCCTGATAATTTAAATAAGTAAATCAAAACATCAGAGATTATTAAAACCATGTGGTTTAAAGGAATGGCACGTCACTGTTACATCTTAAGAACTTAAACTTACATGCAAATGCCCATTGTGACATACAGAAAGGTACAAATGAATGATGAAATTTGACTACCTGGGGGACTTTATTTCGTTTTCCATAAGCAGCTGTACTGAAAAAAGTCCAACATTGAGGCAAGCCACTTTGCAAGGGGAAAAGTTTGCTGGTATTGTTGGCCATCCATGAAACAGAATCCACACCTTTTACAAAAGCTCCTTCAAAAACCATGGGAGCTCCAACAGGAACAGGAAGAGGATCTTTAAACGCTGCAAGAAGCGCCCATATAGAACTGAGTTCCAGTCTCTACAAACAGCAAAGTTTAGTTGAATCAGAAGTAACTATAGATTCAAGTAAAACAAACTGTTGTTGCCAAGTTTGAGTGTACTTTTCCGACTTTTAAGCGTACATACCTTCATTTGCTTGTATAGTAGTGGTAAGCCAGAAGATGACAGCAAGCGATTTGCACATTTACCTGTTAGCAAAGTAACAAAATAATTAATTATCTAATAAAATAATAACAAAACAACCAACTATTTAAGAGCTCTAATGATTCATGTGCAAACTGATTTGAGTTTTCTGGACAGATTAAATAATCTATATTTCCACACGAAATCAATATAACAAGTGATACAGGTTGATGTACTACGGGGAACATCAACTTATAGCAAAATCTGATGCATAAGTAGATTCAATGGTTCATAGAGAAGAAGTCATTATTCTAATATGTATTCTATGGAATCATAAGGTCAAAGGCTCAAAGCTATGTCGATGGAACATAAATATCTATAAAAAGTTCATGAATAGATCTCCCATCGAGCTCCCATTTAAGTTTTCCCAACTCTTTATCTGAACTATAGCTTCCAACATCTAGAACAACGGTCAATACTACAACGGTCAATACTGATGCATAATATCATGCTGGATTTGAACATCCAGTTGAAATTGGCTGATAATGTCCAATACTAGGCTACTGCTAACAATGACTAATGTAGGCCAACATTGGCTAATTATGACAACACAGGAGGCAGGAGGCACTTTAAGGTCTGGATACAAAAGTTGACTTGATTTATGTTTGGAATGAGCTATGTATATATTATCACCTGAACCACAAAATGACCTTGTACTATCACCAATAAAGGTAAATCTTAACTGCAAACCAACACCAAGACTATTTCAGACCCGGATAGCTCTCCCATTGGCTACATGAACTCATTTGGTGATTCACAAAATACTGATAATACTGACACTGAATAATAGCACCCTCAAATGTTTTTTCCAAGGCCAGCAAGCAGTGGATACTGGATATTGCCACCATATATCTTCCCATATTAGTCTACACACCTCAATATGATATATCTAAGAAAAAATCAATAACACGAGGGAGATGAGACAATTAGCAGTTACTTCAATATTGTCACCAAGAATATTGGTATAACCACTAAAAGTAGGTAGATTTAGATATGAACTGATATGGCAAGATTTGGCAGCTTTAGCATCAGCACAGATTCTAATAAACCTTTTGAATCAAAAGGTACTCCATATTAGAGATATGACCCGCACGCACAGAAAGAGAAGAATGTTAAAATAAGATCGCGACATAACAAGGAAAGTTTCGGCACCCTTTGCCAAATGTGGGCAGGTAAGGATAGGAAGATAATATATAGTACACCAGAATCCAACCAGGCACAGGCGCAAGAACATGGAAACAAGATTAATACCATCAAATTTTCTAAGCATGTTACAATAATGTTTAATTATAAGAAAATATCAGTAGGTAGGCGGCAACTGTACAAGTACATGTCAACTTCTTTCTGCAGGTCTTCATAAGAGTTGTAACTTGAGTCCCTAGTATGTGCAGCAAGATAACTGAAGGACCTATTCTGGATACATAAAAGTTCATGCAGAAGGTACTTGTCCTATTAAAAGAGATGTTAATGCAAAAAAAATCAACAAATTAAGATACTTTTACCATTATGCGCAATAACAATTGCATCAAACTGGCCTTGCGTATTCCCCTTCTCACTCAAATGCCACATTCCATTAAATGGCTCAAGCTTACTTACCCAGCAAGGCCTCACAACATTAACCATACGACTCTGCAATTCAATTTACCAATAATACTCAGCACAAAACCAAATAAGTAGCTGCCCATCAAAGTCTTAAAAAACATAAAGCTTTAAAAAAGGCAAGTTTGACAAAACTAAAATGACCTTTGGGCAGTTTTGCACAAAACTACAAGAAATTTCTTTTCGAAAAAACTGACATAAATTCCTTTTTCTTTTTCCCGATAAGATGTTATGTGCTTCACAGATGACATGTCTTGAATAATCTATCCCTTATGTACTTTACATATCTTCCATATTATCCTCCCCCTCTCTCCTATTTTCAATTGTAGTGTAGACCTTTCATCCAATACATTAACCCCTTAATCAAATAATTATGTTATTCTGCAGTTTTGAAAGTTCATGGTAAGTTTCTATAATAAAATGAGGTTTACAGTAATTTTGCGCAAAATGTTCTAAGGCTCGAAGTAGTTCTGTGAAAAGTGCCCTAGCAGAATAAACAACATCCTTACATTCCAGTTAAACAAAGTTACGGAATCGGGCATCTTACTAATCAAAGGCATCAACCTGCACCAGGATCGAATCTGCAAGAGGCCGCATCCCCCTCGCTCCTATATACCTCGGAGTAGTATAAGGCGCCGGATTAAAACGACCCCCAGCTTCAAGCTGCCCTATTTGACCCTTCCATTCGCGAATCAGCCCTTCCTTCAACCATTTCTCAACAAACTTCTCAAACCTCGGATCGCTCGCGGTGAAGAACTGAGCGGCATGATCAAAAACCAGTTCCTGGCCATCAAATTCAACCATTCTCGTCCCCAGTCTCCCCCCTAAACCATGCATCCCCTTCAAAATTGACGGCAAAAATCATTAAGGACCTGTAAAAAACTGATCTTTTTATCAAAAAAAATGGGGAAAAGTAAAGCCCCTAACTGTATCAAAGACGGTGGATCGAACACCACGGTCCTCGAGGGCGGAGGCGCAGGCGGGTGGCGGCGGCGGAGGGAGGAGAAACGAAGGTGACCTGCTCCTGAGAGAAGCTCTTCTTGAGGACTGACCTCCTAGAGGTTCCGTACGACGAGCGCTTCCGCTTCGTCGTCTTGCTCCTGCTAGGGTTTGGTCTTCTCTCGTCGCTGGATGTTAGGGTTAGGGTTTTGGGGATTGTAGGGTTTTTGTGGAGGATTAACATCGAGGGTTTGAGAGGAGAAGAAGGCGGCAAGAGAGAAGTAGCCATTGATGAAAATGGAGCTTGGGAGTGGATTAGCGAGGGAAATTTTGACGATATTGTTGGGTTTTTTCTTTTTTGCGGAATGGTCCCTCGAAAAGTTTGACACGAACTCGTGACGACCCCAAATTTCTGAATGAAGGAATATTGTAGCCGGAGTAAACTCGTAAAAAGTCCTTCAAAAATATACATTCATTACAACACCATCAAAAAAATCTCTTCATTGAAATAAAATCAACAATAAATATTCTCTATAATTCCAAAAGTCACCATTAATCTAATTAACTTGATAGAAATAAATATTCCTCAACTTGAAATAAAATTTGATCTAAAGGAAAGAATCTCATTATTACAAAACTCTTAATTTATCAACTAAACATCAAAGACTTTATTTAGCATTCACCTAGAAGACAATAACAATCTCGAATTTTATTCATTGTTCCGTTCTAAAAAAATTGAAAAATCATCGATTACGCCTAATCCCGAGTATCTGAAAAAATAAAAATAACACAATAAGTTCACAACTCAATAAGTAGATAAATTCATACATTGAACACTGGTTTTATAAAATTCAAATATTTCGACAAATGATAAGCAAAATATAAGAATGATAGAGAATCATCACTGAACTCTAGTATTTAATGCAAAAAATTTAAGAAAACTTAAAAATAATCATGAAATGGAAATAAGCAGGTCACGTCTCAATGCGGTCAACTATTTATACTCCGGTTGACTCGGTAAACCCCACAATTATTAAGTCCATGGTTCCGGGATGGTGAGACCTAAATTTGGGCTCTTAGCGCTAAAATAAAACCTCGTAGAGGCACATTGAGCCATGTTTTACTAACTTGCTTTTATCCGGCATATGTTGATGTATTAACCTGAGATGCATATGCTTTAAGAAAGTTAAACAAAGTTCGTAAAACTAAATACACTATACAAAAATGGCAAAGACCAACCAATAAGGAAATCAATCAACCACATATGCATCTCAACCTACTACTATATGAAAATAAGCATATGCTTATACCAAATAACCACATTCATTAATCCAATCAACAATTAGTATGCGAGCAACCATACAAAATGGTATAATCCATCAGAACAAACTTACATATAATCAAAGTAATTTTATATAAAAATATATGCAATGAATAATGTACAAATTCACCGATTACCTCCACCCAAAAGACACTCGAACTTTAACTCACGATGCTTCTGCAGAGCCCCTAAAAACTTCGGTTGGTCGTGGGATATAGCTGCCTTTGCCTGACTGCTTAGACATAGGTTAGGGTTTACTTAATCTTCTTCTTTCGTTTTTTTTTTCCCCTTATATACTATGTGCTAATATTTTCATAAACCCCTCATCAAATCTTCTTTTGCATCAAGCCCCTTGACAAATACAAATATGTTATTATAGTTACTATTTTATTTCGTCGCATAAATGTCCTCTTACAAACTCATCTACAAATTAATATAGTTAATTCAATTGTTAGGATATCTATTTAAATAGTTACTAATATAGACTTAATATTAAAAATTTTAGGGATATTACGGCAGGGCCGTCTCAAGCATTTTTGAGGCTCAAGGCAGAGAAAAATATTTAGGGCCTTAACATTAAAAAAATTAAATATTAGTTTTTTAAAAATAAATTTTATATAAAATTTAATTTTCTAGCTTTTTGAGATGCAAAGTTACTAATTAAATTTTATATTCAAGCTTTAATATTCAATTGATAAAATTGTCAAATTATTTAATCTCTTGAGACATTGTTGAACGTAAATAAGATTTTATTAATAAAAAGATATAAAAGGAAAAAAAATAAAAACACAAAATACAGAACATATCCGTGAGCTATGTGTGTGTGTGTGTGTGAGGAGAATGAATGTAAATTAATTAAAATAAATAAAAACCAACAAGCTTACGTTTTATTTTGGGGCCTTCTGGATTAGAATTGCAATTATGTATGTTGAGTATCAAAGATTAAACAAATACTTCTGGATTAGAATTGCAATTATGTATGTTGAGTATCAAAGATTAAACAAATATGAAAGATGAGTGAATTTGAAGAAAATAAAGGAAGTTAGCAAGAGAAAAAACGCATAAACTATGCATAAATAAGAATGAGTATTTAATATGTGTTTTTCTCTTTTTTTAACTATTACAATCTAATTACTTATAGAAATAAAATATAAAAAGTTACAATTAAACTTTATTAGTGTTCTTTTCCAAAGATAAAGATAATTATATATAATTATAGCAATAAATGATCAATTAAAGATAATTGATAATTTAGAATCCTTACAATAGTCAACTTCTTATATTTCCAAAATAAATTAATAATTATATTTTATTATATATATATATATTATAGAGAATATATTTTTGGGGGCCCCAATAAAATGGGAGCCCTAGGCATATGCCTTAGTGGCCTATGCCTTAAGCCGGTCCTGGTGACAACCACCATGCGGTCGAAGAGGAGGATAGAAAACTGAGGATCCCAAAATAGACAGTGAATATGTCAGGATCATAAATGAGTTGACAGATTATTAATTCATCAAATCATTGTAAAAATCAAGTATGAGTTATTTGTGCGAGGCATTGATGTATGATATATTATGTGCCAGCTTGAGCAGGAATATTAAAAGCATTGAGCCTATATATATATATATATATATATAATTTTTTTGGGGGGCCCCAATAAAATGGGGGCCCTAGGCATATGCCTTAGTGGCCTATGCCTTCAGCCGGCCCTGTTAATTACGGTTCAAAATGAAATCTGGGGTAAATTCTGATCTATGGTTTGAGCAAAAGATAGAATAAAGGAAACAAAAAAAATGTGAATTTTTGTGGTTTTAGTGGGAGTGGTTTTTTTTTATTTTTATTTTTTATATCAGAAGTGAGAGTGGTTTTTTTAATAGTTTGTGGGGGTTTTTTTTTGTGAAAGTATAAGGAAGGTTTTAAACTATTCGAATTTTAGAGAAGCCGTCTATAACAACAACAAAGCATCCATCTCAAAAAAAATTTTGGGTAGGCTACATAAATACTATAATTCTCTAATCTTCAAAGTTCAAGACCATGTTTTATTATATTCATTATACTTATACAAGTGTTGCTTATTGCCTTCCCTTTCGTATTAGGGGGTGTTTGGTTCAATTTCTAGAAATTATAGGAAATGTTTTCCACTTAAAATATGATTTCTTTGTATTTCTTAAAAAAAATTATAGGAAAAGTTTTGAGAAATCAAAAAGTACCAATTTTCTTGTTTTTTGTACTTTGCTTGTTTGGTTCAAAACAAGAAAATGGCTCATAACTTTATAGAAAATAACAAGATTTGGTAGGTTTTTAATTAAATATGGTATGTGTCAGATTTCTGGTGATTTCCTCTCATTTTGAGAGGAAATTGTTTTTAGTAAAATTTGGTAGGTTTTGATATTTTATAGAAAATATTTCTGTAAATTTTTTGTTGAACCAAACACAATTTGCAGAAATCTTTAGAAAACTTTTAATTACAAATTTACCATTGTCAGATGTTTTGAAAAAAGTTTTCTCAAAAAGTGTGTAACCAAACAGCCCCTTAGAGTACAAAAACCTATCCAAGGAATGCTAGAACTACAAAAACAAATAAACTCCTATCCAAGGAATGCTAGAACTACAAAAACAAATAAACTACACCTACATATATATATACACACACGAAGAGGAGAAATACAAGAAAACAACAAAAGTATCACAAATAACCAGCAAACCAAATATACACTCCAACCACTAGATTTTGAGCCAAGCGAAGTAAAAAATGTCTCCGCATACGTTTTTAAACAAGTTTCATGTTCAGTTGTCAAGTACAATTTTATACAAATTTCCATATAACTTGCATAACTTCACTACATCACAAAAGCCCTGGTTACAACCTGTCACACTTGGGAAAAAGCTCTCACAGTTTTTTATTTTCAGTCAAGTATCAGCAAGTCAAGACGTCATGGAAGTATCAGTAGATTTATTTTCAGTGACCTTAGTAGAACTTTTCTTCAGAGGTTTAAGCCCTTGTTTGTCTTCGGAAGCTCCGTTACCAATCTTCGGACCAATTTCTGCCTTTTTGCCATCTTCTTTGCTGCCAGCAAGGCTACGACGACTCAATCGAGAACATGTGTCGTCAGTGTCATCTCGTGTGGTTGCATCATTCAAGCTCTTCCTTCGACCAAGCTTGGGGGATTTTGCACGTGTTGGAGGTATCTTCAACACAGAAATGAAAACAAAGAGGTCAGATTGCCTTGAACTAGAACACAAATGCATTTATGCCAAGTTAGAGTAAGGGTATATAGCCAAAAAAACCAATCCAAATTGTATAAGTGAGATGAGTAAGGGTTCATTCTTTTTGGTACTTATTTGTCAATACAATTTAGGATTTCTTCTGGTTTGTGGTTAATGTATAGCAAATGTCCGATAGATCAAGAGGATAACATCAGTATGCTTCAAAGCAAGCTGATTGCTGGGACAATGGGTCTTGATTATGTATGTCGATCCCTATTAACTTGTGAAATTCTTGGCCTTCCATGTGATAGTTTATACTGAACAAAGGCCAAGATGCAATATGAAAATTAGTTTTCAGAATTAGTCATGTCTTGCAATTATGTCAGGCTTGATATGATGAAAACAAAAACATATTAAGCACGAAAAAAGTTTTCGTGACAGAAAAAGTTGTTCCATGAGTAGCCAAAATTATATAGAGTTTGCAGCTTCGACACAAAATATTAGTAAACAGCATGAGGTTTCATTTCTGCCAAGAAAGATGATTGAGAGGAGTTTAAAGTAAAATACCTTCTTGAGTTCAACCTTAGGAGGAGGCCCCTGTTGGTAAAAGCTTGGCATTGGGTTTGCTTTGACAACCAAACTCTTTCGAAATTGTTTCAGAGCAGCCTCCATTTCTTCCTGGAAAAGATAAGAAATTAAAATAATGAGAATGGTTTGCATAATGTTACCAAGAATATTTGGTAGATCTGCTGAAATTGATTTAAATGTCAAATGTCATTACCAAGCCTTTAATGAGAAAGCATTCATTAATAAAGGAGAAAAATGACTAAAAAACTAAACCATATTTAAAATAACTCCGGGATGATAATGCGCTATTTATCTGAGGGGTGGAAGATACCTTACTCCTAGCTTCAGATTGCATTTTCTCTTCCTCCAGTGCTTGTTGCTTCTGTTCTAGCTTAGCATAGAACTGTAGCAACAGAAGGAAATTAATAATTGAAAGTTTTATATTTAACATCCTCATAAAAATTAATGGAAAAAAGAGCACCTCCTTCCGCTTCTCTGCACGCTCACTGCATCTAAAAACAGGGGCAATTGCTACCGTCGTCCGAGCTTTGGGAGATTTTCCAGATGTTGCGGTTCTAGTATCAATAAGAAAGTTTAATGCAAATATCTTAGCAGAATATAAACATACAAAGAAAACTAACAACAACATAAAAAAGTAGCAAGAGGATACGAAGAAGGAGAGCAAGCATCCTCCTCCTCTGTGTTTGTTGCACCGTCAAATTGCAAAGGCTTCTTCATTTTGTGGTCTGGGCTCCCCTGTAATGACTATCAGAATAGTACCGTCATTAGTTGCAGCATTGAAAAATGTTTCAAATAAATTGGTTGCTTAATACATTTAAATCATCTTTTTCGCCGTAATCACTATCCTTCACCAAAAGCCAGATTACATAGGCCTTCCTATGCTGTTCAGAGAGAACCATGATACTAAATTAAATATACTAATAGCTGAAATCGAACGTAGAAGTGCAAATAACAAGGAACTGAAGGAATCCTTTCTTGAAAGAATGTGATAAATAAACCAATAAAACCAGCATATTCTTAGCTACACATCATGGATGTATATGTATTTTGCATATGAATGGCATCATAAGTGAAGTTGTTTGTCATAGAAAATTGAAATATGGCATTTGGATGAACAATTGTACTACAACCATGGGCATTTTTATGGTTGAGGCATGAAACTAGATGAGGAAGGACAGAGGATTAAGAAAGAAAAAAAAACCTTAGATTTCCTTGGATTGTCAGTTGACTGACTAGCTGTTATCTTAGTAGATTTGTTTCTATTTACGGCACAATTAGTTGAAGACCGGTTTCCACCCAAAGCAGACTTGGCACAAGCAGTGTGACGCGTCTTTATGGTTCGAACATTAGAAGGTATTGGTGAAGCTTTAGTGGGAGAAACTGAATCTTCATGATTGGTTGGCTTCTGACTTTCAGGTTTCAAATCCTGCTTTGGTGACTGAGCTTCTTGATGAACGCTAAGTGCTCCTACTGGAGAGGTGACAGTCACTTCTTTTGATTCTTCAACTGGAGAGGTGACACTGTTTTTCTTCATGTCAGACGCGTTCGATTCTTCTGGTTCTTTCAATTCTTCTGGTTCTTTCAATTCTTCTGGTTCTTTCAATTCTCGTGATTCTTTTGGTTCTTCCGATTCTCTCGCTCCTTTTGATTTTTTTGATTCTATCGATTCTTCCAACTCTTCAGATTTTTTTGATTCTTGTGGTTCTTTTGATTCTTTCAATTCTTTTGGTTCTTTTGATTCTTTCAATTCTTTTGGTTCTTTTGATTCTTTTGGTTCTCTTGATTCGTTTGGTTCTGTTGATTCTTCCAATTCATTTTGTTCTTTTGACTCTGCCGATTCTTTTGTTTCTTTTGATTCTTGCAACTCGTTCGCTTCTTTCAGTTCTTTTGATTCTTTCAATTCCTTTGATTCTTTCAATTCTTTTGGTTCACTAGATTTTCGAAAAAGTCTAGGACCCCAAAGATCTCTTCGAGCTTGACTAGGATCATCAGCAGAAGAGGATTCAGGATTGAGATTATTGACTTGATTAGTACCATCTGCTGCATTTGATGTAGTAGATTCTGATTGCTTATCCATAGATATGTTTAGAACCTCTGTTCCCATAGGCCTACAAGAAGAAAATCAGATGTGTCATGTTGTCTGCTTATGCCCATGGCAGACGAGAAGCAAATGATGCGTAACCTGATGAGCTACAAGGTAGGCAGAACTGAAATTTATAACTATATGCGTATATGTACATATGTCTGAGCATACCTGTTTGTGTATGTATATGTGTGTCGCATGCATCTCTTTGTGCGTACGTAATATTTTCTTTTTCAGCGTGGATATATGAAGATGCACGCACGCAAGAAGAGGCACACATACATACCACATGCATATTCACATACACAAACATTTGCAGACATACATACATACATAGACGTGCATATGCATGCATACTTCATGCTTCAAGGTTGGGCGGCCTCATGAATCAAGTGCAAAAATAAAATATTTTCCAACTGCTTGTTCTCTAAGAACTAAGCTAAAAATCAAGTGCAAAAATAAAATATTTCCCGCTTTTCGTTACCTTTCACCAAAGTTATCAATACTTCTGAAACCACATTAACTTTCAAAATAAGTTTGATAATTCCATAGTCCAGGAAAAACTAACAAAACTGAATGATTTTACATCATATTCAAGAGTAAGAAGGTACAAAGGTATAGTCCTCTTTGCATGTTCACTCTTAATTAGCATTTCAAGTCAGCGTCTTTTAATATAAATTCCTAAGGGGTATTTAAGTCGACACTAATACGAAAGCCTTCATCCGCAAAGACATTCAAATTGACCTCTAGATTAACTCAAGTTGCAATGGCAAGTTCTCAGGACTCCGGGACTCCGTTTAAGATCCAAACGATTAGATTGGAACATGCCATTAATTAACCATATGCCACCATGCCTACAATGCAATACCCAAATTGTGAATTGTAGCATGAGCATGCGCACGCGCGCATATATGGTTCCGCGTGTATGTGCATACAAGTATGTGGATATAGATGCATCATGCACGTTCATAAATCACACTCCTACATCCCTACATAAATGTAAGTATTAAGAAAGTTCATAGATAATATTACATCATCGGGTTGAGATTTAAAAGAAACACATTGCTCATGGTTTATAAGCAAATAAACTTTTCCAATAATTTGTAGCTTACATTGCTTATGATCACAACGACACAAAAAATGAAAGCGGAAGATACATAAATGTAAGTATTAAGAAAGTTCATAGATAATATTACATCATCGGGTTGAGATTTAAAAGAAACACTTTTACAACCAAGTTATACTAAAGAAATAAATCGAACAAATAACCACGTGCATTGCACGTGTATATATGAAACTGGGCATGCGCTAGCAGCGTTTCCCTTTCGTGAGCTGCAGGGGGCTATTTGAAAAAATTCCCACGATTTTAGCCCCGACGATTCCATCCCCTTCACATTCCCCTGTCACTCCTAATCTCTCTCCTCCCAAAATTCCTCAATCCCTCTTCCCTCTTCCCACGATTTCAGCCCCAACTCCGCCACCACATCCCCAAACATCACTCTATCTCTCCCCAAACCTCACCCTCTCCACCCTCCTCCCCTCCCTTAACCTCAGCCCCAACTCCGCCACAACACCGCCGCCACGAGATCCCTCCGTCCTAGGACCAGATCGAACTCCGGCTATCCCGATCTCTCTCTCAGGTAAAACCCCCATCCCTCTCGATCCCTCTGATCCCTCTTTTCTCTCCTCACTTTCCCGCTCCGCCGTCAATCACCGCCCGCCTCCATGCCCAGCAGCGCTGCTACCACGACCATGCCCAAGGAAATACAACGAGAAATTGGATTCATAAGTAAGCCCAAAATTGGGTCCGTTTCAAAACAAATTGTTGAGTTTGCAATTGTGATGATCTCAGTGGACGTTGTCATTGTCGACAAACTTTATCGGAAACATATATATAAAGAAAAGGAAAATTACGAGCAACCAAAATATGGCGAACTCAACAAAATTCTATCAGACCACAAGGAAGAAAAAAAAAATTTAATTGCATTAATTTGGATTCTTACCTTTAAAAGAGAATTCCTCTCCACCGACCCAATCCAATATAATGCTGATCAAGCTAAAAATTATCATAAAAAAAAACAATTACTGTTTTTTCTTACAAAATTCTGGGCTCTCCGTTAGCGTTATGGGGAGCTGGGCGACCGCTGTAACGGAGGGTCCTCATGAAAGCTGGGCGGCTGTTATAACGGCTCCGGTTTAGCTGACGGCGGGAATTTTGGAAGGTAATTGAAGGCGAGGGTGTGGGTGGGACCCAGTCCTCCGGAATTTCCGGCTCGCGGGGTCCAGCACTTCGAGCTAATATTTTAAAAAAAAAATTATTTCTTGGCTTTTTCCTTTAAATTTATTTGTTTGTTTTCAGAGATTTAATCTGGCGACCGAGCAATAACATAGTTGATTTTGTTCTTAAATCTGACGTAGTAGTCAGAGCAGAGTTTATCCTTTTTTCTCTTAATAAATATTTGATAGAAATTGGACAATCATGACATTTTTTTTGATTATCTCTTTTCATGTTTTTCTCATGAGGATATTTCTTAACTAAGAATAATTGGCAAAGATCCAGCTAAAACATGATTATTGTATTTGCAAATATAGAAGTGATCAATCCTTTCTAATGCAAATTTATTAAATATAAAGAATTGTTTTTATCATGCAAATTGAAGAAAATAATTATGACAAGCCTCCGAAAAAAACTCATACTTTCATAAATATATAAACATAATCAAATATATAGAGTTACTTTTTACTAAAGTTTCAATCATTTTTATTTGATTTTTGTTTATTTCTTTAATTGACTTTTTTTGCGAAAACAAATGCGTCTACAAACCAGAGATTTGTCCATTAACATTGAACAACATTATCATCAACTTTATCTGATGTCATATGTGCCAAGCTTGCAACTAACCTAATAATTTAAGGATAAGAACAGAAGAATCAAGCAGAGGCACTAGATAAGGATGATCCTAAAGCTATTCTAAAAAACGATTGAGTGTAAAAACTTGTATATTTAGGAATGTTTTGTTACTACTTTTGGGTATGTTAACAGTACAAGTGGATGACCAACAATGCAACAATCATAACTTTTTTATTGTGCTTATTGTGATTCTATTATTTTTGCGATCAATTTGATATGATTATTGTTGATACCATATATACTTAACAGGTAAGATTTAGAGTTAACAACTTTTTGAGAAAATTAACATGAAAAGCCAAAAGTTAACAAATTCAAGTGAAAGTTGACAATTAGTTGAGATAGATAACAGGAAACAGAAATAGTCTATATATAGTAAATATGCATTGTATATTGATTGCTCTTACATTCTTAAAGCCGATATAGCTTGAATCCACATATTGATTAGTCTTACATTCTTAAAGCTAACAAAAGTCTTCCACAATGAGCTACAAAAATCTTATAAAAATATATTGCTCTACCAAGAGTATAATACTACCTAGCAATCTATACTAATCACCAATTAGATTCTTTATACTGTCAATTTGGTAAATTTACTTTTGATACCGTATATAATTAACAGGTAAGACCCATAGTTATACTTTCTAAGAAAGTTAATAGGAAAAGCCAAAAGTTAACAGATTCAAGTGAAAGTTAACAATTATCTAAGATAGTTACCAGGAAATAGAAATATTAATACTTAGCAATCTACACTAATCACCAATTGGTTCGCTGCAAGTAACTCGATAGTGACCTTAAGCTTTGCATCGAGAACATTTTACTGAACGTGTAAATGGTTCTATTGTTGATACGCCGTGTTCTATTTCTTCTCTTCCTTTTAGTTGTAATTGGTGGTAATATCTCGATTTCATCTTTTGACACACTTCGCTTCTCATAATCTGGGATGGGGAAAAGGACTGGGTCACATCTCTTTTTAAATTCTTTTACGGACATAAACCAATAATAATATTGATAAACATCTCTTTTCATATAACTTATGACTGCAGAAGCATGCTTACAAGGAATATGTGTTACGTCTCAAGCTCGGCAAGTGTATGTTTTCTTCTCCAAGTCAACTTGCGTAGTTCTATATGATTGCACTTCAAATATCTCATCTCAGGATTGTTTAACATCTAAGGTTGTTATATATTTTCTTTAAGGACCTGCTCATCTTTAGGATAAAGATAATCATTCCATTTTGCAGTCATGATGCGTTGGTTGTCCATGCGAACTATAATTTATTTTCGGATATGCTCCACCATTTGTAGTACATGTAACAATCAAGTTTCACATATCCAGTTGTTAAAGGACTTTGCAACATTAGAGATTACATGACCATATCTGCAAACATTAAAATAATAAATTGTATAAGTATATTGCTTACCATATATATCATAAAATTAACAATTAAGAATAAAAATTAACAGTTAAGAGTGAAGATTAACATGTACCGGAAAAGATTAACACATATGGAGGAAAATTAACAGTTACTGCTCATAGTTAATAGATGTGAACTAAAATTGAATAAATTTTCAAAATAGACCCTTCAAGAATTTATTTTAAAAAACGACCCATTTGAAATTTTTTGCTATTTTCAACTCAGTTTCAGCCACCTGGCTAAAACTAGGTCGAAAATAGAAAATAAAGTTCAAAAACTTTACGGGATTTAAAATCTCATGAAGTTTAGTGCCTGATTAACCACACTAATGAAGCTACAAAAGTTAAAAACTTAACGAATATAAAACCCTGTGAAGTTTAGTGTCTGATTAACCACGCTAAACGTCACAGGATTTTAAATACCGAATATTTCAAACTTTATTTGCTATTTTCAACCTGGTTTCAGCCAGATGGCTAAAACCAAGTCAAAAATGGCAAATAAATTTCAAAGGGGTTGCTTTTTGAGAATAAATTTCTAAAGGGTCTATTTTGAAAATTTGTCCACTAAAATTAACATATATTAGTGAGAGTCAACTTCTAATGTAAAATGTTATAATGATTGATGGAAATACCTATTATACCCCCTAAAAATACTAAATACTAATATTCACAAAGAAGTTGACACGTGTTTTACACTATACCTGATCCGAGTAATTCAAGACCAAGGTAACATCTTGTTTGGGTAGAAAATTGTTTTCTTCTTTGTATAACTCATTACAACTTTGATCGTTACAACGAGTTCAAAAAGATCGGTCTTTTTATAAGACCTTTACACAATAAAAATAAAAATTACAATCTCCTTCAAACTACACACAGATCCTATTTATTAGTCTCTGTTTTGCGTGAGATCTTTGCCTGTGCCGGGGTTTATCCGTGGACCGCCTATGGATCGGATCCGGTTGATGAAAAATTCGGCAGAGCTTCGCCTTCGCCGAGGAAGTATTTGATTTAAAGCACTGAGATCGACCAAGCGAAATCAGCACTCTTCTCGAGATCAAGACCAAGCCTGATCTTAAGGAAATAGAGGAAACGAGTTTCGGATCTCTCGAACTCTCATTCTTTATGCTGAAGTGATACGAGTCGCCGTGCGAGCACTCTTGATCGCGGAATTATCAAGAGTGGGTAAAGAAGAAAACGACTGAAGAACACAAGAGTTATAATTAGGGCGAAGGAAAATACCTTCTCTAGATTATGAGAATCAATTGGATTTACAAAATCTCTCTCTCTCACAATCTCTCTAGATCAAAGAACAACCTCCCTGATCTCTTTTCTGATTACAATCTGAGTTCTAAACCCTAGAAAAGTCGTGTTTCTATTTATACTAAACAGAAATCCCAACTGGAGCAGGAAACAGACCCAGGCCCGGAACCGCTACGCGGTCGACCGCAGTGCCCAAGGCGGTCGACCGGTCAGAACGACGAAAACTGGAAAAATCGATTACAGTGTTTCCGGTCGACCGCAGCGCCACCATCGGTCGATCGCTCTCAGTCCCGAGACATAGTCTGGGTCTGTGCACTAAGCGATGGGTCCCCCTTTAGGAACTTGAAGTCTCATTCAAGTTAGAACTTTAGCTGAGGGAACTCGCGAGTCCCTCCTTCTCTGTTGAACCACTTGGCCTTGCTAGGGACCTGACCTTGACGTCCAATGAGAAACGACTCCTTCGTCCCCCGCCTCGTCTTGGTCGTCTTCCATTCCAAAATGCAATCTTCTTTCAGTGGTTCCTCTCTATCAAACCACAAGTCTTCAACATGCGGTAAGATCATCTTGTCATCACCTTCATCATCCAATAATGGAGGCTCAAACAACTTCAAGTACTCGGCATTGATCACCGAATACATGCCTAAGTAAGGTGGCAAATCTAAACGAAAAGCGTTGTCGCTAATCTGATCGATAATCTGAAACGGACCATAACGAATAGGCTTTAACTTCTTCCCTTCTCCTTTGAGCCTCTCCTTACTCAATTTTAGCCATACCATATCGCCTTTACCAAAGTTACAAGGAACCCGATGTTGATCATGCTTCTCCTTGTACTTAGCTTGCGATTTCTTCAATTGAGCTTCAACCGTGGCATGAATATTTGCAATCTTCTCAAGAAATCGCTGAGCACGTTGTCTCTCACTCCCCTCCTTGCCGTCCACTGTGGCTTCACTTGAAAACACAAGATCGAACGGGCTCGGCGGTAAAAATCCATAACAAGTCTCAAACGGTGACTTTCCGGAAGATCCATGAATTGCCCGATTAAAAACAAACTGCAAATATGGTAAACTCTCATCCCAAGTCTTAGGATGCCTAGAATTATACCCCCGCAACATGTGCACCATAGTCCGGTTGACTACCTCCGTTTGTCCGTCTGTTTGTGGATGAAAGGCCGTGCTCTTCTTCAATTTAGTGTCCATCAAACACCACAAAGAATCCCAAAAATGCCCGAGAAAACGGCTATCCCGATCCGAAATAATCGAACTCGGCAACCCAAAGTGCTTCCACACATGTTCGAAGAACAATTGTGCTGCACCCGCTCCCGTCACAGTCTTCTTACAAGGAATCAATATCACCATCTTGCTTAACCGGTCCACCACAACGTACAAATAGTCATGCCCGC
>NC_033799.1:76539724-76599698 GCF_001876935.1 Asparagus officinalis | reverse complement strand
GGGTGGCTCGGCCTTGGCCGAGCCACCTCAGGGTGGCTCGGCTTGGGCCGAGCCACCCTGGGGTGGTTCGGTTTCGGCCGAGTCCCCGGGTGTTTGTCCGTTTCGTCCTTTGTTTCCGGTTCTGGTTCTCTTGTGTGGTTGATTGACTTGGCAACGACTCTTTGACTTGATTCCAGATTTGGCAGTGAGTCGGGTTCCTGATATGGCAGTAAACCAACTTCTGAATTTGAGTCCGGAATTGATGTTGATTTGATCGTGATTCATCCGAGTTCGCTCTTGTTTAGATGACTCGGTGATTCACCTAAACATTGGTTTGATTCCGCGTGCGAGTGGATGCATTCCAATGCTTGGGTGCGATTTGTCGCCTCGTTAACCTGCTCCGTTGCGTATAGCTTGGCTTCAGCGTTGGCGGTCTTGTTTGGATACGTCGCCTGGTGGTCCGTTTGTTAAATCGGCGTCGAGCTGTGCTAAGGGACCTATAGGCAATTTTATACGCCTACACTTCATAGTCGGCAACCCTCCTAGAAAATCCATAGAAATGCTCTCCCACGGCCTAGAAGGAACCCGTAATGGTAGGTACAATCCCCTCTTCCTGTTAGAAGGCTTCGAAATACAACATAACTTACACCCTCCAACATAATTGGTCACATCATCAAGCATCCGTGGCCAAAACACATGTCGTCGTAAATTAAGAAGCATTTTCTGAATGCCAAAATGCCCTTGCACACGCGAGGTATGCGCTTCCCGAATCCACTGCAACATATCACCATCTTCTGGAATGCATAGTGATGTCCCACGATACAACAAGCCATCTTCTCCAAGTGTATACTCCCCCCTTCGACTAGCCTTCGCCTGCTCAAACACACTACCGAAGTCCCTACTGGATGCATACAGCTGTACATACTCCAAAGGAACCAATGGCTGAATACGCGTTGCCACCAATAAAGACCTTATCGGCGGACGAGATAACATATCGGCCAACTTGTTCATCGCCCCCTTCTTGTACCTAATAATGATGTTGAAAGCCATCAAATAAGACATCCACTTCATGTGCCGCGCCTGCTGTAGCTTCGTCTGGGCATGTAAGAACTCCAACGGCTTATGATCCGAATGCACGACCACCTCCTTCCCTAACAAATACACACTACAATGCTTAATTGCTTGATATAGCGCATAGAACTCCTTGTCGTAGGTTGGGTAGTTCGCAACAGCACCCGAAAACTTCTCAGAATAGTATTCCACCGGTTTCCCATCCTGAATCAACACCGCGCCCATCGCATAATTAGACGCGTCGGTCTCTACCTCGAAAGTCCGCTGCAAATTCGGCAACGCCAACACTGGTGCCTCCGAGATCTTCCTTTTTAGCAACTGAAAAGCCTCCTCATGCGTCCTTCCCCACTCAAACTGAACTTTAGCCTTTGTGAGGCCATGTAACGGTGCCGCATAAGTCGAAAAATGTCGAATGAACTTGCGCAAATACTGGCAAGCTCCCATGAAGCTCCTCACCTCAGTCACTGTCTGGTCTTGAACGCAGTCTTCCAAGTGTCTTCCTCCCGAATCCTCACCTGATGGTAACCAGACTTCAAATCCAGCTTCGTGAAAAACCTCGCTCCCTCCAACTGGTCCATAAGATCATCGATCTGCGGTAATGGGTAGCGATTCTTGATGGTTATTTTTTTGAGCGCCCGGTAATCCACGCACATGCGCCAGCCTCCATTCTTTTTGGGCACTAACAACACTGGTGACCCGCAAGGTGAACAACTCAGCATAATCACTCCCGCCTCCAAGAGCTCCTGAACTTGCTTCTTGATCTCCTCGGACTCCAGTACTGATGTGCGGTATAGGCCTATGTTAGGTAAGGTACTCTCACCGGTCAACATAATCTCATGCTCTACACCTCGACGTGGTGGTAGTCTCGTGATCTCCGAAAACAAGTCCGCATACTTGACCTTCAACCTGTCAATATCTCCCTCCTGGAGCTTGCTCAAGGTGGACAAGCACATCCTACTCAGCTACGCTTCATACGGCCGAATGAACAATAAAACGAACTTCCTGCCCGCGTTCACCAACCTCTTAGCCTGAGTCACTGTCACCAAGCTCGTCTCCTGTGGAAGAGATGCTGAACGAAAAATGAATTGCTCGCCATCCTTGTTGAAAGTGTACTTTTGGGCTCGCCGATCATATATTGCGTATCTATCCCACAAATAAGGATTGCCCAAAATAACTTGGCAAACATCCAATGGAACCACGTCGCATGTGACCTCGTCAATATACGACTAATGGAGTGCAAATCTGAAGGAACACTGGTTCACCACACTCAATCCCGCCTCCTTCTGAATCCACCCTAATGGATAGGGCTTCGGATGCTTCACCGTCTTCAATCCTAGCTTCTGTACTAATGCCTCAGATATCAAATTTTTCTGACTCCCTGGATCTACAATAGCATCCACTAAACTGGTCTTGACCTGCAATTTCAGAACAAAGAGCTGCTCCCTTGGGTCGTCATCTTCTTTGGTGGCCTGCTTTCCCGTCATAAGGTTGAGACTGCTATTGGGTTTGGTCATCCCGAGAACCTCCTTCGGACCCTGTGCTATCACGTACGCCTTCTTCTCCTCCTTCTTCTTCAATCCTTTTGGCTTCAGATGAGGATACTTATCCCAGCAACGATCAGCCACATGCCATATCTGCTTGCAGTGATTGCATGTCAATCCTGCTTTCCTCGAGTCAACCTTCTTCTTCTCATCCTTAGACTGAGAGCCACCCGTCTTGCTCCCCGATGGTTTGGAATCCCCCTTTGTCTTGTTGCCCTTCTTCTGTCGGCCCTCAATGGCAATGGCCTTCATGCTCGCCTCTGTGATGGTCTCCACTGAAAACAGCTTCATCTCCTTCCGGATGTAATCATTCAGACCCGTCATGTACTTTATGAAGATGGGGTACTCGGACGTTGTGATGTTTAGGACCATCGCCTGTTGCTGGAACTCCGTCATGTACTCTTGAACGGTCTGATTAAATTTTTGGCGTAAGCCATACCACTTGTACCAACGCTCCTCAAGGAACCCCACTGGATAAAATTGCTTCCGAAGTAGCTCCTTGAACTTGTTCCACGACGCCGCTTTCTTCTCCTGTTTGTAATAGGATTTCCACCACATCAACGCGTGCCCTGAAAGCTTCAAGAGAGTGAAGTACATCTCCATGCGTTCGATCCAATCATCAAGCTTCTCCACATTAATACTCCCATCATAAACAGGAATCTTAACCTTGAAGTCAATCTTCAGATTCTGGTAATGATTCTTACCCCCTTGATGTCCAGCAGTCTTCACAATCTCAGTCTCCCCCTCTGAATCAGCTTTCTCGCTCTCCTTATCGGATTCGAAGAGTCCCTTCTTACCCTTCGAAGAAGATTCCTCCTTTTTGTCTCCTCCGTTGATGAGGCCCACGAGTTGGGTAAGAGTCGTCCCGATCGTCTCAATCTGCTTCTCCATGGCATCAAGTCTTGTTGAATTATCTGCTTCAGACATCTTCTCCTTCCTTAATTTCTGGACCCTCTCCGAGGAATTAAGGATCTCGCCAAGCTTCTTGTACTGTGAGCGAGTAAGGACCATACACAGTTTCCCCCTTCACAGGATCTAGTGCTCTGATACCAACTTGATACGAGTCGCCGTGCGAGCACTCTTGATCGCGGAATTATCAAGAGTGGGTAAAGAAGAAAACGACTGAAGAACACAAGAGTTATAGTTAGGGCGAAGAAAAATACCTTCTCTAGATTATGAGAATCAATTGGATTTACAAAATCTCTCTCTCACAATCTCTCTAGATCAAAGAACAACCTCCCTGATCTCTTTTCTGATTACAATCTGAGTTCTAAACCCTAGAAAAGTCGTGTTTCTATTTATACTAAACAGAAATCCCAACTGGAGCAGGAAACAGACCCAGGCTCGGAACTGCTACGTGATCGACCGCAGTGCCCAAGGCGGTCGACCGGTCAGAACGACGAAAACTAGAAAAATCGATTACAGTGTTTCCGGTCGACCGCAGCGCCACCATCGGTCGACCGCTCTCAGTCCCGAGACATAGTCTGGGTCTGTGCACTAAGCGGGCGACCGCCGTGACCAAGCCGGTCGACCGGCCAGAGTCCAACTGTAAATCCTACAGTTTTGACGAATCCTTCGACTTCGTCGCCTCCAATGGCCTCGTCCACGACTCCTCTACTCTATTCTCAAGATACCATGAGAATCATTTATCCTCAAGCTCCCATGAGGATCGCTAAGCTCCCGAAGAGAAGATACACTCGTATCATGAAGAACTCGCTAAGATCTGTCAACCATTGCTAAAATTCGTGCTTCTTTGACTCCTCAATCCGGCAGCACCTCGCCCTCTTTATAATAATTCCGCTCCTGTGAAATGAGCCCCTAGGCCTGTATTTATAGGCTTCGGTTCGGGGGTTTTCGGATGAGAATGAATGATTTCTCCTTATATTCAGTTAATAACTGATTAACAATGTTTGGGGATGATATCAAATTAGTTTGAATGCTTAGGAACAAACAAATCCCGAGAAAAATCATCAAAAACCGAACAGGGGTCAAAACAGCGCGCAAGGGCGAATCTGACCCGCGCTTGCGCCGGTCGGACGGATCCGACCCGCGCCAACGCGAGTCAGATCATTCCGACCCGTGCGGGCGTGAGTCGGGTTGGTCCGTCCTGCGCGGCGCGCTAGGAGTTTGGCTTCGCTAATTTTTTGTGTTTTCCGGCTCTTCCGGAACTTGTATTTTCCACTGTTTTGCGTATTTGATCGTCTTGTTGACTTGTACGCTCCGCGCAAGTTGACCGACACGCGCGATTTGACCGACGCGTGCGAGTTGATTGTTGGGCACGCGTTGATTGATACGCGCGAGCTGTTTGACTCTTCGTTTCGCTTCATGCGCTTGTCGGCGACAGATAATCCTCTTAGACTCAGATAATGATGTTCGTTGTCTTCTCTCCGTCTCGGGCTGTGTGTGAACACCTATAGGCATTTTTAAATGCCTACAGATACACCTCCAAAGCATTTCAGACTCATTTCTTTTATAAAAGAGTCTGGAATGCTTTGGATAAGATAGGCCCTTTCATCAATTTCGTAGAGGGACACGTGAACTGCTTTAATTCTTAACTTCTTCAGCCTTCAGTCTATCTAGTGTTTTGTCGAATAGATGAAGTTCTTCCGGTGCTGTGTTTATCGTCTGACCGTTGTCGAAATCTTGAATTAGAGTTGGTGTATAAGTTTCTGAACTTAGCTCGTGTCATTGAGTTGACTTTGAACTGATCATCTTTGTCAGAAATTCATATTTGAACGCGATTGGACTACTTGAAATCATCATTTGCCTTATTTTGGTGAGATTGCTGATGCGTTGACCGGCGTTGACCTAGGGCTACGCGTTGACCGGTGTTAATACGGTTTATACTCGTACGTTTGCTGAAGTCTACACAGTTTAAGCTCTTAAGGCATTGGAGCGTAGCGATCCTAAATACTGGGGCTGCAGGACCAACTTGTTAAAGCTGATTCATCTGCATATACGGATCTTATCCGAAGTTGTTGGATGCTCAAGTCACGAGACCAACTAATAAAGCTGATGTGTCAATTACTCACATTTATAGAATTTTTAGCAAATTCTTAACTATCAACGGGTTTGATAAGCCTTTACCGACTACCGTTTGAGTCGGTCTAGCATGTGAATTGTTTAAATCTATTTCGCATGTGACGTTATGCTAAAAGAGTTAACTCTTTTAATGCTACGACATTGAATACGTAGACTTCGTCTTTCTCCTGTGAAAAGACTAAACAACGACATATATCAGACGTTGACTTAGGATTTTTGGCAAATCCTCAGCCCTCAACGGATTTGACGTGCTCTTACCGATTACCATTTGAATCGAGCTTACATGCGGATTGTTTAAGTCCGCTCTGCATGTGACGTTGTGCCAAAGGAATGAACTCCCTTAGACTTAATGTTACAACTTCGAATACGTAAACTTCGCCATTGTTATGGGAATAGGCTACCCGGTAATGTGTGTTAGACGTTGACTTATTCCTACTTAGGCTTTAGGATAAAAGTCTCCAGACTGGAATTCTGGTGTCTTCTTCAATCGATGAAAGACTAAACCGGCAACACGTGTTAGGCGTTGACTTATCCCTACTTAGGATTCGGGATAAAATTCCCCGCGCGTGTAAGGCACGGATTTTGGCGTTATGAATAACAACCTGTCACAATGTCGAATATGTGGGCTTTTATCCTTTTTTTTACGGCAAAAGACTAACCGGCAACACGTGTTAGGCGCTGACTTATCCCTTCTTAGGCTTCGGGATAAAATTCCTTAGACTTAGATTCTGGTGTTTTCTTCAATCGGTGAAAGACTAAACCGGCAACGCGTGTTAAGCGTTGACTTATCCCTACTTAGAATTCGGGATAAAATTCCCCGCGTGTAAGGCGCAGATTTTAGCGTTATGAATAACAACATGCCATAATGTCGAATATGTGGGCTTTTGTCTTTTTTAGGGTAAAAGACTAACCGGCAACGCGTATTAGGCGCTGACTTATCCCTTCTTAGGCTTCGGGATAAAATTCCCCAGACTTGGATTTTCGTGTCTTCTTCAACCGGTGAAAGACTAAACCGGCAACACGTGTTAGGCGTTGACTTATCCCTACTTAGGATTCGGGATAAAATTCTCTATGTGTGTGACACACGGATTTTGAAGTTATAATGTTGAAATATTGTGTCTTCTCTTGGGGCAAAGACGAACCCAAAATAGGAGAGGAATAATTTTATATTCTATCTCCCGAAATCGAAGAGGAAAAATTTTATATTCTATCTCCAGTTGCCAAGAAAACTCGAAGTGGGATCTCCACCCTAAGAATCCAGAAAAGTGAAACTAGGAGTGGGATCTCTACTCCGAGAATCAAAAAGATTCGGATAATCCTAACTGTCGGAAGGTTTGATTACCATACTAAAGGTGAATTTCTCGTTTATCGAGAGTGAATTATGGTTTTGGCCCTAACCGTAGGAATGTTTGACCAAGCGGGAGTTTGAGGTGTAACTGTAGGAAGATTTGATCACTCGATTTGTGGACCTCTCGTTCATTAGAGGAATCGAGAGGGGATTTTGGTTTTGGCCCTAACTGTAGGAAGGTTTGACCGAGTGGGAGGTTTGAGATGATCCTAACTGTAGGAAGGTTTGATCGCTTGATTTGTGGACCTCTTGCTCATTAGAGGAATCGAGAGGGGGTTTTGGTTGTAGTCCTAACTGTAAGAAGGTTTGACCAAGTAAACAGTGGGAATGGGAGTACAAATCACAGTGAGAGTGTTGTCTTGTACCGATTACTCAATGGGGATTCTTGGTGTCGAGTGATAAGAACTTAACACGAAGGGATTTGACAATTCATCAAGGATTAGGACATTAAAATCCCGAGTACCATGTCCGGACTCTAACGATGAGGATGTTGAGTGCACAGATACATCAAAAGTTTGAGTTTGAGTGGATTTAACCAAAAAGAATTTCGGTGGTCCCACGGTTAATTAGTCTGATCGGTGGGGGATTTTGTGGTGGAAGACTGTGAGTCGTCAAACACCAATGAGAGTTTTGTGAGGAAAAATTGATCTAACGAAGTAATCTCATCTCATCTCAGCAAAAGAGTGTTCGGAAATCACAGTAGGAATTTAGTGTTTATCACTTTGTTCGTAATGATCGGGTTATCCCTAAGAAAATTACATGTATAATTCTTCCGGGAACTTCCCGTTACATAAATCATCCACCCCCAGCTTCCTTTGCGAAACTGGATCTAATATTATACTTAGTTGGATGACCGGGTTATCCTTAAGAATACCAGGCATGGCATTCTCTAGGAACTTCATGTGAAAGAAAGAAAACAATTTAGACTCATATACCTGTTGGAGTTTTGAGAAGCAGTTTATACTCTTATACTTGTCGGAGTCTTCATTTTACTTAATTGAACGTTATGACGCCGGCTTCAACCAAGGTTTGGATGCTATTCTTGAGAGCGAAACAAGCCTTGGTAGGATGAAGGATCCTCCTGTGGTACGCACAGTACTTCGGATCCACAGTATTATCAACTTCCTCCTGATCTGGGATAGGTGGTAGCTTGATCTTATTATTTTCAAGGAGGGACTCGAAAATAGCTAGAACATCTTCGTCCTTGAAGGAGTACTCTTTTTGGAGTCTCAGATCCGAAGTCTTTTGCTGTCTTCGGGGTTGTTGTTGTGACGTCTGATTAACGTCGACAACTGCTGTAGGTACCTTGTCCTTACCATGGGAGGCGAAGTTCGAGTTCGGAGGATTGGCCGTCGGTTGGCTCCTCTTGGCCTTCTTCCTTCGGAGGAAGCGTTCGGCCCGCTCTCCGCGCATCTTCAACTCTTTTCAGGTGTCGGACGGTGCTACTCCCATAACTTCCAACACGTCTAAGGAGAGGTTGTTGTGACAGGTTTGTAGGATGAAATCCTCCGTGATCGGATCTCGGCAATTCATTGCCTTATTCCAGAAGCGCTTGACAAAGTTGTCGATCGTCTCGTCGTCTTTATGTTTCTCATCAAAGAGTGTTCTGATTGACACATCGGCGTTATCATCAAAGAAGTGAGCGAGGAACAGATTCTCCAGGTCGTCCTAGCTATTGATGCTTGCAGACTTGAGACGGCGAACCAATCAAAGGCGGGCCCACAAAGGGTGCCAACGAATGACCGAACCATCAAGGCTTCATCACCGGAGATCATACCCAAGTGGGATTTGAAGTAGATCAGGTGTTGAGTGGGTGAACCATTCCCATCAAACGGCGTGAAGTTAATCAAGTTAAACTTTGCCGGGTATGCTATTGAATCCCACTCTATTGGATAAGGACATGTAATGCCGGTCCTTTTCACCTCTCGAGCAGACATAAGAGCATTTATTTTGCTCTCGAGATCTTTTATTTTCTCATCCTCGCTCATATCGGGCTTTGGACGATTCTTAAGAGAAACAATGGGGCCACCCCCAGTGTTGTCATTTTCGGTTGGACCACCCCCAGCGTTGTTGTTTTTAGTGGGACCACCCCTAGCGTTCTGGTCAACAGGAGGGTCATCAGCATTAATGTATTCATCCACGTCTGAATCGCTAGTTGCTTGGCTAACATTGTTACGACGACTGGATTCACCTATCTGATTCGACAAGGCTCGGATCTGTTGGTTATGCTCTTCCCTCATCCGCAACATAGTCATTTCCATTTCGAATTTAAATGCTTGTTTCTGCTTGGCTAGAGCATCCTTAACCATTTTAGTTGTTTCCTCGGTGTTAATCATAAACATTTCGCGGGATTGCCCTGGGCTAGATACCGTATTGTCAGAAGCGACTGCAGAGTTAGCATCTGATGCTTCATCATCAGAGGATAACTCTCTCTGCATTCTTTGGTAGTCCCTGCGTCTAGTGGTCCCTGCGAGTAGCCGAGTCAGATGATGCGATACGAGGGGGTCGGAGCTAGAAGGTCGAGTTGACTTTCCCTTATCAGCCATATTTATTGTGACTTCCGGAGGTTCGTCAACTTAAACGGCAGATTGTTTCTTGCGGAAACGTCTTGGCCTGGGCTTAATCGCTCCGTTAGAGATCCTCTCAAATATCGAGACCTTCTGCAGAGCGGTCTTAGGGCAGCTACATGCTGATAATACTGTCCTGATTAGCTTGGCGCACGGGTAGTGAGACTCCGACTCGTGGGTACTTCTCTTCCGAGGCTTGTTCGTACCCCCAACCTGATAGTACAACTCATCAGTCAGATGACTGGAGCAACCTATCGTGTGTTGGCACGACTTCCCTGGTATAACATTATCATCATCAGATGAATACGTTTCTTTCAGGGGATTTGTCGTCTTGTTGGCGTTCTCAAGAGTCACGCGTTTAAAGTCACGTATTTGTAAGCATGAACTCTTGACGGGCTCTTGGACTCCAATTCGCCGTCCGAAGCGGTCAATTACAGGAGTTTTTCGTGTGCGACCCCCGGCTCGAGTAATTGCTCGGGATTCATTTACCCGACCCAAGCGTTCTTTGACCAGGGATTTGCCTCGACCCGCGTGCGAAGGACCAAGATGATCCGTGATCTTAAATCGAGACAAATCCACGCTGTCACGGTGCTCCACCGGAGGTGCGGAACTCTAAGGGATCGACGAAATAGGTGCAGAACGTCTTCTGTCTTAACCCTGGCGCGGGTCAGATTTGAGTACCTGCGAGTTGGAGGGTCGAATCCGGGTGACCCGCGAGCAGGAGGGTCGGATCTGGGTGACCCGCGGCTTGTAGGGTCGGATCTGAGCGACTGCGAGCTGGAGGGTTTGGATCTGGCCGTGACCCACAAGCTGAGGGTCGATTCGGTAGACCGCGGTCTTTAGAGGTCGGATTTGAGTGACCGCGAGCTGGAGGGTTGGATCGTGGTACCGCCCACCCCCTCCCCCCCCCCCGAGCCTGGGATCAGATTCGGGTGATCCCGCCATTTTTGGAGGGTCGCGATTTGAGTGACCGCGCGAGCTGAGGGTCGCGCATCTGGGTGACCCACGAGCTGGAGGGTTCGATCTGGTGACCCGCCTTTTTTGATCTTTTTGCGCCCGCTATTTCGACTTTGGCCTCCAAGTTTGATGCAGTCTTGTTGTTTCCCAAACTTATGTCCTTCTTCTGGCATCTTTTGTGCTTTCTGCATAAATTCGCGCGTCGCGCAAGCAACGCACACGTTTTAGGCATCTCGCTTCTTCAACGTTGAACAATCCTTTGGACGTCGGACCATTACATTTTATCGTTGGCTTGGAGAAAACAAGCCATTGTGTTTGGCTGTTGAGGGGGTTGGCATCTTCTGCGACTGTCAGATCCGCTTCGTAACATAATCCCGTCAACTGCGCTCTAATAGCCTAGCAAGTTGACCGCTCGCGCCGCGTTGAGCGCTGCACTTTGGCCGCTAGCCTCTTTTCGATAAAGTAGGCGCGCCTTCAGCTACTCAAACTCCCTAATGACGGAGAGTTTGATCTACAAATCCGACCTTGTTGGAGCGAAGGGGCGTTGCAAGTGTTAGCCTACACATAGACAACGGGGGCGTTAGTCTTCCCGCGCTTGCGAGTAAGGCGGAGATCTGGGCAGGAGGAGGAGGCGACCAGATACTCCTCGAACTTCATTTGCGGTTCCAACTCTGTATGTCGCACCACTTCTTCAACCGGGATGCCCAATGCTGAGGTTGCGACAGACAGCTTCGGTAGCGAAGTGTGGCCTCCTACTGTGGCGCCCAGCCGTGCTTGGTAGAAAATGGTTTTCCTTCATTGGTATAACTCATATACAATCTTTGATTGTTACACGCAGTTCAAAAGGATCGCGTCTTTTTATAAGACATTTACACAATGAATAATAAAAATTACAATCTCCTTTCAAACTACACACAGCATCCTATTTATAGTATTTATTTGCGTGGCATCTCTTGTCTATGCCACGGTGGTTTATCCGTGGACCGCCTATGGATCGCGATCCGGTTTGATGGAAAATTTCAGCAAGCTCACCTTCGTGGAGGAAGTTTAATTGTGATTTGAAGGTGCTGAGATCGACAAGTGAAATCAGCACTCTTTCTCGAGATCAAGACCAAGCCTGATCTCAAGGAAATGGAGCGCAAACGGGCTTCGGATCTCTCGAACGCGCCTTCTTTATGCTGAAAAACTCGCCCTAAGATCTATCAAACCCTTGCTGAAATTCGTGCTACTTGACTCCTTATATCCGGTAGCACGCTCGTCCTCTTATAATAATTCCACCCCTGTGTGAAATTGACCCCTAGGCCTGTATTTATAGGTTCGCGTCGGGGTTTCGCGCATAGAATGAATGATTCCTTCTTATATTCAGTTAATAACTGATTAACAACGTTTGGGCATTGATATCAGCATGCAGTTTGGACTGCCTCAGGAACGAATAAATCCGAAGAAAAACCGTTCAAAACTGTCAAAAACCGAACATCGGGCTCGAAACAGCGCGGGTGGCGAATCTGACCGCGCTTTCGCGGGTCGCGACGGATCCGACCCTACCGGCGCGCGGTCGCGTTTGGTCCTGTCCTGCGCGGTGCAGCTGGGATTTGGCTTCGGTCTGATTTTTTGTTTTTTCCGGCTCTTCCGGGACTTGTATTTTCACCCAGTTTGCGTATGATCGGTCTTGTTTGACTCGTACGTTCCGCGCGAGATTACCGACGCTGCCGCGTTTTAACCGACCCGCGCAGATTGGATTGTTGGCGCGCCGTTGATTGATCGGCCGCGCGAGCTGATTGACTCTTCGCTTTCGCGTCTGCGCTTGTCAGCGACAGATAATCCTCTTAGACTCGGATAACGACGTTTGTTGTCTTCTCTGCCGTCTCCGAGCGTGTCGGACACCTATTACGGCCATTTTAGACGCCTACACATCTGCTCAGCGCCAGCCGACTTGATGGCCGACATCTCATGGTTGATCGAGAAAAAAAGCAGTACTACTCGCGCCAACCCCTCAATGCATTCCTTAAGTGACATGACTCAGCTCACTTTGTCAGCTGACATCTCACGTTAGCCCGACGTCAAAAGGCGGTACCTCTTGCCCGGACCTGATGACGTCAAAAAAATGATAGTTATCTCGAGATGTCCTCGCCAGCAACTACTCTCCATTAACTGCCTAGTAACATCATTATTTACCCTAGCCCTATAGTCTTTATGGCTAATCGTCGGAGCTCCAATCAACACCAAAACACATGTTGTCGATTCCTGCCAATAAATGACCAGTGACTCACCTTCTTCCAGGCAACCAACATGTAGCACATGTCCTTTGACCGACTCAACTGCTGAGCTGGACGTTCGGCTCAAGCTTACCTTCTTGCCCCTCAAAGATCCATAATAAAAAAGCCGGCATTTCAATGAGGTAGTCTCTGCGTTTTTTTACCATAACCAAGAGTTAAGTTATATATTCTCCACTCAAGATCATCTACTGACTTGATCATTGGCAGCGAACAAAACGAGGAACCCAAACTTCGCTCTTAAGAGCTTCTTTCATATGTAAGGCGTTTCTCTCTCCGGATCTACCCGTTATTGCCGCGCTTACACCTATCCAGTGTCGTAATCCTTTTTATCTAACACTTAACCATTCTCCCCTCATCGAACACCCTGCCCGCCCTCTCTTTCTTACTTATCGGCATCCCTCTGCCAGGCGGCAATCGACAACACCGCTCAACTGACGCGACGTCCACGCTAGCGCCAGTCTGCGAGTCGGCAGACACTGTGCACCACTGTTCGCGCCGTGTCGCTGACAGCTAACGGTCGATCACCTTGCGTCACTTCTATTGCAGGAATGACCAACCAGCTTGTTTTCGGGTCGTGGATCTGGGTCCGATTCAGTAGCCCATAAAGACTATAGCGCGGCCTAGCGGTTACACTCAATATCGCTTACCTTAGGACACAGTTCACCATTCGACGACGTACGTTGCGCTGCGCGAGGTAATTCGACGTATAATATCCACTTTTTGACCTACTCCAGGTCCACCGGGCCAAGAAGGTCACCGCCTTCCTCTGACCTCGGCTACGTGAGATGCTCAGCTCGCAACATCGTGAGCCTGTCCAGTCCATGTCACTTAACTGGACAATCAACTCTGACCGGCGTTCGGCCCGAAGTCAGTCACTGCCTTTCTCTTACCTCGATCCACATGAGATTCGTCGGCTCACATCAAGTCGGCCTGGCGCTCCTGAGCCCAGACTGCTGCTAGGCGCTCTAAACTACATGCCTATACGGTGTCCGCCACACAGCTCCGAGACGCGACGATGCAAGACAACAACACGTCCCGTCTCATCGATGTCCTACAGCAGGACCTTATCTGCGCTGACATAAGCCGCCATCGAACGCGCCGCAACCGACGAACGCAGATCAATCAAGCCCTCCGCGCGCATCACATCACACGCGCGCTCAACCAATCCAACTCGGCGCGTCGGTCAACCACTCTCGGCGTCGTCGGTAAACTCGCCTCGCGGACCGACGAGTGTCAACAACGACGCATCAAATCACGCCAAAACCGTGTACAACACTCACACAGTCCGGAACCGAGCCCCGGCAAAACACAAAACAATCCAGCGAACGCTCACACACTTCAGCGCACCGCCGCACGGACGGACCACACAACCGCACCGCGTTTGGAGGGTCGGATTTGAGTGACCCGCGAGCTGGAGGGTCGGATCTGGGTGACCCACGAGCTGGAGGGTCGGATCTGGGTGACCCGCATTTTTTGATCTTTTTGGCCGCTATTTCGGACTTTGGCCTCCAAGTTTGATGCAGTCTTGGTTGTTTCCCAACTATGTCCTTCTTCTGCATCTTTTGTGCTTTCTGCATAAGAATTCGCGCGTGCGCAAGCAACGCACAACGTTTTAGGATCCGTTCTTCAAACGTTGAACAATCCTTTTGACGCGGACCCATTCATTTATCGTTGGCTTGGAGAAAAAGCCATTTGTTGGCTGTTGAGGGGGTTGGCATCTTCTGGACTTCAGATCCGCTTCGTAACAAATCCCGTCAACTGGCTCTAAAGCCTTAGCAAGTTGACGCGCGCGGCGTTGGCGCTGCCTTTGGCGAGCTCTTTTCGATAAAGTAGGCGCGCCTTCAGTACTCAACTCCCTAATTGAGGAGGAGTTTAGATCTACAAATCCGACCTTGTTGGAGGCCGAAGGGGCGTTGCAAGGTGTAGCTACCATAGCAACGGGGGCGTTGATCTTCCCGCGCTTGCGAGAGGCGGAAGATCTGGAGGAGGAGGAGGACAGATACTCCTCGAACTTCAGTTGGTCAAACTCGTATTCGACCACTTCTTCAACCGGGATGCAGATCTGAGGTTGCGACACGACAGCTTCGGTAGCGAAGCTGTTGGCTCCTACTGTGGTCGCCAGCGTGTTTGGGTAGAAAATGGTTTTCTTCATTGTATAACTCATTACAACTTTGATTGTTACAACGAGTTCAAAAAGATCGGTCTTTTTATAAGACATTTACACAATGAAAATAAAAATTACAATCTCCTTCAAACTACACACAGATCCTATTTATTAGTATTTATTTTGCGTGGGATCTTTGTCTATGCCGGGGTTTATCCGTGGACCGCCTATGGATCGGATCCGGTTGATGGAAAATTCAGCAGAGCTTCACCTTCGTGGAGGAAGTATTTGATTTGAAGTGCTGAGATCGACCAAGTGAAATCAGCACTCTTCTCGAGATCAAGACCAAGCCTGATCTCAAGGAAATGGAGGAAACGGGCTTCGGATCTCTCGAACTCTCCTTCTTTATGCTGAAAAACTCGCTAAGATCTATCAACCCTTGCTGAAATTCGTGCTACTTTGACTCCTTAATCCGGTAGCACCTCGTCCTCTTTATAATAATTCCACCCCTGTGAAATGAGCCCTAGGCCTGTATTTATAGGCTTCGGTTCGGGGGGTTTCGGATGAGAATGAATGATTCCTTCTTATATTCAGTTAATAACTGATTAACAACGTTTGGGGATGATATCAGATCAGTTTGGATGCTCAGGAACGAATAAATCCCGAGAAAAACCGTCAAAAACTGTCAAAAACCGAACATGGGTCGAAACAGCGCGTGGGGGCGAATCTGACCCGCGCTTGCGCGGGTCGGACGGATCCGACCCGTACGGGCGCGGGTCGGATCTTTGCCTGTGCCGGGGTTTATCCGTGGACCGCCTATGGATCGGATCCGGTTGATGGAAAATTCAGCAGAGCTTCACCTTCGTGGAGGAAGTATTTGATTTGAAGTGCTGAGATCGACCAAGTGAAATCAGCACTCTTCTCGAGATCAAGACCAAGCCTGATCTCAAGGAAATGGAGGAAACGGGCTTCGGATCTCTCGAACTCTCCTTCTTTATGCTGAAAAACTCGCTAAGATCTATCAACCCTTGCTGAAATTCGTGCTACTTTGACTCCTTAATCCGGTAGCACCTCGTCCTCTTTATAATAATTCCACCCCTGTGAAATGAGCCCTAGGCCTGTATTTATAGGCTTCGGTTCGGGGGGTTTCGGATGAGAATGAATGATTCCTTCTTATATTCAGTTAATAACTGATTAACAACGTTTGGGGATGATATCAGATCAGTTTGGATGCTCAGGAACGAATAAATCCCGAGAAAAACCGTCAAAAACTGTCAAAAACCGAACATGGGTCGAAACAGCGCGTGGGGGCGAATCTGACCCGCGCTTGCGCGGGTCGGACGGATCCGACCCGTACGGGCGCGGGTCGGTTTGGTCCGTCCTGCGCGGTGCGCTGGGAGTTTGGCTTCGCTGATTTTTTGTGTTTTCCGGCTCTTCCGGGACTTGTATTTTCCACCGTTTTGCGTATTTGATCGTCTTGTTGACTCGTACGTTCCGCGCGAGTTTACCGACGCGCGCGTTTTGACCGACGCGCGCGAGTTGATTGTTGGGCGCGCGTTGATTGATGCGCGCGAGCTGATTGACTCTTCGTTTCGCTTCATGCGCTTGTCAGCGACAGATAATCCTCTTAGACTCGGATAACGACGTTTGTTGTCTTCTCTCCGTCTCGAGCTGTGTGCGGACACCTATAGGCATTTTTAGACGCCTACACATCTGGCTCAGCGCAGCCGACTTGATTGGCCGACATCTCATGTGATCGAGTAAAAAAGCAGTACTACTCGGCCAACCCCTCAATTGATTCCTTAAGTGACATGACTCAGCTCACTGTTCAGCTGACATCTCACGTAGCCGAGTCAAAAGGCGGTACCTCTTGGCCCTGGACCTGATGAGTCAAAAAATGATAGTTATCTCGAATTCCTCGCCAGCCAACTACTCTCGCATTAACTGTCCTAGTAACATCATTATTACCCTAGCCCCTATAGTCTTTATGGCTAATCGGACCCAATCAACACCAAAACACATGTTGTCATTCCTGCAATAAATGACCAGGTGACTCACCTTCTTCAGCAACCAACATGTAGCACATGTCTGCCGACTCAACTGCCTAGCTGGACTCGGCTCAAGTTACCTTCTTGCCCCTCAAGATCCATAATAAAAGAAGCGGCATTTGCATGAGGTAGCTCTCTGGTTTTTTTTACATAACCAAGAGTTAATTATATATTTCTCCACTCAAGATCATCTACTGACTTGATCATTGGAGGAACAAACGAGGAACCCAACTTCGCCCTCTTAAGAGTTCTTTCATATGTAGGGAAGAACAACAAGCCCCAGAACCTTTCATCAGGAGGAGCTAGAGGACCCCTAATCACTCCACAAACTCTCAGATAACCTCTTGTTTGATAACTGACATCAACAACACCTAATTTCAGGGAAGAATAAGATTGCCCACTGCTCTGGAGAATACTTAATTGCAATGTCATATGCTGTTGGAGATATCTCATAAATTTCTTTTATATAATCATTTCATTACGCCTTAGTGTATCTGTAATAAGCAAATCAGGGCAAATTCCCTAACACTTGAGTTTGACTTTATTCCCAACTCTTTTAGCTTTAATATAAAGTTTTCAACCAAATATAGAAACATCTTGAATGAATTACTTCAGGAAAATATTCTTTCATAGTTTCTCGAATTCTCTTGTCGACATCAAAAATTATAACTAATTGGTGGATTGGATTATATGGGTTAGACCTTTCATATAATATGGACCACAACCCTTATAGGAACCATCTCCAATTAGCTAAATTTTTCTGATCTCATTATGCAGTAAGCTAGTGGAAATATCCCTTAATCTCCATCATATGCTATGGCACTAAGGAGTATGCATTTGTATCTGTCATTCAAAAATATCTCATCCAAAAATAATAGAGGTCTACATCCATTTAAGAAACCATTGATGCAAGCAGCATAACAAATGAAGAGTCTTGTGAACCTCCATTCATTCTATTCAATGCAAATGTAGCTGCCTGGATTTGTTTCCTTTACCATGTGCTCATACCTATACATAAGTTTCAAGAAATATCAATTTAATAAATATACATTTGATCAAAAATAACAAATATTTTATAAAGTTAACATCTAACTATGATAACCGATAGACACTGTTTATAGTTAACAGAATTCACTTATAATTAACGACCGAAGGTGAAAGTTAGCAAGTATCCATGACAAGTAATATCCAACCTGTAAAGTAATATATTGCTGAGTAAACCAACATCTAACATTGTACTTTAAGTGTCTGCTATAAAAATTTGTATATTTAGTAACAAATCTGTAACTTTTACCATTTTAGTTGATCGTAAGACTCATAATTATCACCATACAATTCCTCTTGTGCTCTTTCTTTACCACCACTATATCTTACTGTAGCCAATCCTCAATCCATACTGAGCGAGAAACACCTTTTGCACATCAATTGGAGCAGATTCTGGGCCAAACCTTTAACACGGGTTGTAATTAGGCTATTATGAATTTATGAGATGCCCGTGATCTACCTAACAAGTTACTATATTGTCCACAACTGTGCTCGTACATAATCTTTTTAATAGAAATTATTTTTTTATTTTTAACAGGAGAGACAAACAACATCCAAGGGCATCCATATGTTTCCTTATATCAATAAAAAACTTGAATATGTTTGGGTTTATTTTTTGCAAATTCATAATTAAATTTTTTTGCCATAGAATAGTGTTGCAAAGCTAGTCTTAATTTATTTACGCTTTCAAATTGTTGACCATTTTCGGCTAATCCTATGTGCCACCGTTGTGAAATGATGGAAGTGTTGTTGAGAATGTCATCTGATCTCATTATATTCTCACTAGATGGATAATCACTTGGGATACTGTCTGAATCAGGAGTACTTCTTAGAGCAATATGATTATATTCTAAATTCAAAGAAGTATCACCGTTGTACAAATTGAGAAACCAATCAGATTCAAATCAACTATAAAATTAACATGTGATCGTGAAGATTAATAGGTTCATATGAGAGTTAACATGTCACCGTGATAGTTAACAGACGACATGAAGAGTTAATAGGTTCATGTGAAAGTTAACAGATAACTGTGATAATTGACAGATGATAGGAATAGTTAACTGGTTCATGTGAAAGTTAGCAGATAGCTGTGATAGTTAACAAACGACAATAATAGTTAATATGTAACGATTAAAGTTAACATTTATGATGTGTCTATAGTATGAAACCTAAAAGCTCAAAGCTTACATCACACAAAACCTAGTTTTAATAAAAGGTTAATGATTACTTACATTTTAGTTAGAACTTTATGCTTTTTTTTTCCCGAGAAGTAGAACCCTCTATATCAACAATAGTTTGCGTATGAATTCTCCATACAACCAATATTTCGATTATGCTCCACCATACACTTCAAATCATCTTCACTCTCAATTACAAAACTCAGATCCGGGTGTCTCTCAGATTTATACATTAACGATAAAGCATTCTGAAGAACTTCCAGTATTTCAGACGCATCCAATTTCAGTTTAAAATGGCTCGTTGTAGAATTTAACATTGAGAATACAGCTTTCTCGGCTGAGGGCACCATGCAAATGAGGCCATTGGCGGCCATTAATATGAAGGAAAGTTACGAGGAGCAATTGAGGGAATTTTTAGGACAAGAAGGGTTGTTAAAAACTTGAAGAACAAAACTCTAATGTCATAAAAGAGGGTAAATGATAAAATAGATAATAGAAGATGAGAGAGAGCATTAATAGAGAACCCTTTTTTTTTTTTTTTTTTTTGTCCATTTTTGCCGTCGCCTCGTATTTATCGTATGAAGAGGATAATTTCGGAAAATAAACATACATAGATATGGGCTTTTTGGGCTGGACCATATTTTGTTAGATCTTTTTTGGGCTAAACAACACGTGAACAGTGCGGGTTTATTTTCTGGGGCCTTCGCACAAATTTTCTCCTTTAATATCTCCGCTTTATCTCTCTCTCTCGTCTCTCTCTCTCTCTTTCTACCCCCCCAAACCTCTCCTCTCTGCTAGCTCTCAGACGCTTCCTCCAATGTAATTTGCGCGCGCCACGTCTCCTCCGCCCTGAATCTCCTCCTCCTCCCCCGTCCTCTCGCCCCCGCCCACCTCGCCGTCCCCTCCCTTCCGCCGCCTTCATCCGCTTCCCTAATCCGTTCGCCACTTCCCCGCCTTCCCGTCTGCCTCTGCCCTCCGAACCCTAGCCCTGCCTCAAGCCCGCAAACCCGTCCCTGCAAATCCCCAATCCTAAGCGACCCGCTCTTCTCGCTTCTCCTCCACTCCGAACCCTAGCCTCCTCTTCGCCCTCGCCAGGCTCCTCCTCCACCGCGTCGCTCCAACCCTCCCCCTTCCCAAGTCTCCCACGCCTCTCGCTCTCCGGCCCCCTCTCTATCCGCCCTCCGCGACCGCCCCACGGCTTACCTCAACACCCCGCCCCTCCACCGTTCGTCGCCTCCGGTCATGGCCAAGGCCTCGACATCTCACACGGGGTGCTCATGGTCAGGTTCTTGCTCAGCTGTTCCCTAATCATCCCGGACAGGCGCAGCCCGCTGTCCGCCATCTAGGGATCCTCTGCGATCCCTACTTGAATTTGTTCAGGAACATTATCCCGCCGGTGTTTGACACGCTGGACGTCAGCCCGTTGCTGGCGTTTGCTGTTCTCGGCACGCTAGGGTCCATCCTCAACAGCAGCAGGGGGATGCGCTGAGGGTAGGGGGTAAGGTTGTTGAATTTTGATGCAAAATTTTTGTGACGTACTGATGCTTTTCATTTACGTAAGCTACAAATGAATTGATTATGTTTGTTCTCTTGGGGTGCATTGAAAATATTGAATTTGAGTTGTGTTATCCCAAATGGTCCAGCGGGTTTGATAGTTGACTTCCTCCTTTTAGTGTGTTTGTGCAGGAGTAGTTAGAGTTCCATGTTTGAGTTACCTCCAAATCTCGACATACATGTTTTGTTGAGTATTATTGCAACACCAAAAGGTTGTTGCAAAAACTAAATAGGCCAAAATAGGGGAGCTTGTTGTTCCATTCAATTTGAAGAGTGTTTCCAAGTCCTAACAACAAAAGTTGGAGCTACAAGTTGTAATCGCATTTTTGCCACAACTACTTCTAGTCAAACACACCCTTTTTGTTTAATTTCCTAGAAAATGTTCACACGTGATAACTTTTTTTTTTGTTTGCATATTCTTTTTAGCGTGCATTCCTGTGTATAATAGAATTGGGGTTGGTGTATTCAATTGTCAGGCTTTTTATCCCTTGTTATATCTTAAATGTGAACCCCGGACAACATGATAGTAGAAGAACCTGTGAGAATAATCAACCATCATAAAATATTTTGACAATGAATTTTCCCGAGAAAGTATGTATTAGATTCAAAGGTAGCAATAATAATTTGTTTTGGTGATTTTTTATCATGATAATGGTGGCATATTTTCAGTACATGCTTAATTTATTTCATGCTATATGGGAGAATATCATCAGGTCTTTCCTTAAAAGAGAAATATTGGTGTTGGTGATTTTTATTTTAACTAGTGTGGTTCATGTTTGATGCACGTGTACCTATTTTCATGTTTATATGTAGATCGTAAGTGCATATTGCAATGATACTTTCTGTATGTGGAACATTAGGATTCACAATCACAAGAGTTGATGGCTTCGTAGACAATTGAAGCTCACCTAATAATAAACCTAAGATAAAATTAAATGATATTTTAATCATTTTAAAACCATACTTGTTATATTTTCTTCTTACCTAAATAACAACCTTCAATTATGTTTAACAATGTAGCAATGGGTTTCACATATTTCAAATCCTCCAAAGATCCTTCAATTTCCGCTAAAGCACCCCATAATATCACTAATAGTTGGTCAATCCTTTAAAAAATAAAAAATATTAGTTTTTCCCAATAATTCGTACATAGTAGTAGATAGCAATGTTAAATTCTTACTCTTTATTCATGATTAATACTTTTCTTCTTTTGAGGGTGGGATTGACAAATATTGGCTTCATAGTCATTACGAAGCTTATATGGGTTTCACATATTTCAAATCCTCCAAAGATCCTTCAATTTCCGCTAAAGCACCCCATAATATCACTAATAGTTGGTCAATCCTTTAAAAAATAAAAAATATTAGTTTTTCCCAATAATTCGTACATAGTAGTAGATAGCAATGTTAAATTCTTACTCTTTATTCATGATTAATACTTTTCTTCTTTTGAGGGTGGGATTGACAAATATTGGCTTCATAGTCATTACGAAGCTTATATATATATATATATATATATATATATACAAAAAGATGTACAGACCTTTATACCATAAAATTTATTTTTGATATTATCAAAAGTGTTTTTGCCATCATCAAATCCAGAAGCAAGTCTTTAAATGAAAGAATGTTGGTTTCAAGTTCTCCAACGTTATAAAGGTTTTGTTTTCTCGAACAATTGTCTTTGATGTTAGAGCTAACTCCTTATCTGGATTGATTGTTGGAATTTTCAAATTTGAAGGCTTTACTTCTCCCTTTGTAATAGTATATGTTTCTCCCTTTATCAATAGAACCTTAAACTTTTCTATCAGCTTATTAAATATAATTGTTGGGATAAGTATTCCCCGCAAATGGCATGATGGAAAAAAATCAAGTCACTATGCTAAGGTCAAACTATATGGAATAATAACAATGTACACATCACCTCTTCATCAATTAGAATCAACTTCTGCATCTTCTCATCTCCATCTTTAAAGGAGTCTACAAAATTCTATAATGCAAACTTTTATGCTCCATTACTTTTGATAAATCTTTTAACTCTCGGATTAGGATGTGTGATTGGTCTTTAAATCCATCTTGATTTAGATGACATCCTTCATCTTAGAAAAAGAACAAACAATAACATTAAGAATAAGAAATAAATAAATCAAATCAAATAAAAATTGACTTTAAATCACACTTAGATTCTGTTATTGTTGTAGTTGTTGTTATTATCTATGGGCACGTACTAATTCATGATGAGAGTTGAGAATGTGTGAGTTACTTTACAATCTATATGCATCATGCATTAGGACAAGTGGATGTTCATTATGTTGATGACATACAAATGATCACAACAATTACATAAAATTAATATAAATTTGTAACTAAAGTAATCATAAGGAATTAATGAATTAAATTTTTGAACAATCCTCTACATGAAATTAAGTGCAACACTATGAGAGCTAAGCTTACATAGAAAAACAGGTATAAATGCATGGTAGAGAGACTTATTTTCAAGAATTCTTGGCGCGATCTGTTGATTTTAAGCAAATATTTAGTGTTGGACATTTCTTAACATTTAGCATTAAGTTTATTAAAATAAATAAATAAATACACCTATTGATATATAATAAATTGAATACGCGCCTACTATTGAGAGAGTCTGTACAGTTGAATTTACTAACTTATGAACTTACTATGAATGATGACATACATATGGACACAACAATTACATAAAATTAATATAAATTTGTAACTAAAGTAATTATAAGTAAACAATGAATTAAAATTTGAACACTCGTCTACATGAAAACAAGTGTAACACCATGAGAGCTATGCTTACGCAGGAAAATATATATAAGTAGTGCATGGTAGAGAGATTTATCTTCAAGAATTCTTGGCAAGATCTGCTAATTTTAAGCAAATACTTAATGTTGTACATTTCTTAAAATTTAGCATTAAGTTTATTAAATAAAAATAAATAAATAAATAAATACATGCATCTACTTATATCTAATAAATCGAATATGCACCTACTATTGAGAGAATTTGCGCTTGAATTTACTATCTTATGAACTTACTATGATTTAATGAATGATTAGACATACAGTTTTATTTTAGGTAAGAATCAAGAAAATTCTTATAATATCTTCTCATATATTCAAGCCATTTGATATTTTTTAATTTATCTATGGAAAAGTACCATAATATCTTTAAAATAAATATTTTTTACTAACCTCTTTGAATCGATTTTTTTGCTTCTTCATCCTTTGCTCTCTATTCTTTTTCTTTGGTAAGATTAAAATTGTATGGAATAGATTTATATGGTATTTGACCCATAACCGATTTTTTTGGTAATGAAACGCCAAATAATATTTCCATTATTTAAACGTTTCTGTTCTCTCTACTTATTCTTATTTGGTAAGCTTATTTGATTCCATAACCGTTTTTCCTTAATGAAAATGTCTAATAATACTACCATTAATAAAAATGTCTAATAATTTGAAATGTTAAATAATATATTCAGTCAATGTCCCGTGAAACTCGGGCATAATTTTCTCCAAAAATTTATGTTGCTTAAACATAATTTTTTCAGTAAATGGAATAAATAAATACTTTACCAATAAAACCTATTTTCACCTACTAAATGCATTCCTGTTTGATTTCCTTTTGCTTGCATAGTAATAATAAATAAGTTACATAGAGATCAATAATAGCTGTAAATTTAGGTTGCAATGAGATAGGAATTTCTTTAGGTTTTGCTTATAGAAGGACTCATATATTTGATAGCTAAGAGGGAATGGTGATTGTGTTGTAGATGAAGCATGTCAGAGAGTTATAACGGCAAGCATAACTTTATATTAGTATATTTCAAACAGTAAAATTTCACATGGAGGTTGTTGAGCCACGACACAAGACGCCGAAGCTTGAGCTCACACTTTGATAGACATGTAAACTTTATCTTCATTTTCTATAATTTTCTTATTTATTTGAGATCTGAGATTGAGATTGGTAGATTTCTGTTTATTATTGTCTTTATCATGTTATGTATGTACGTATGTTGAAGGGATATGATTTATGATTTATGCATGCATGTGTTTTATGTATGCGTGTTTTAGGGTTTTTTTGGAAGAAATATTTTAACATACTAACACACATTTATAATACTATTAGATTTTTGAATTCTTTTTTCAAATATCAAATGTGTAAAAGATCTTTATACCATTTCTGGTTAAGGAACAACGTACGAGGAATATTTGTAACTAATTTCACTTGTTTGGCTATCAATGACTACCATGAGTACATTGTTGAAGCAAATCATTAGGAAAAGAAGGATTAGCGTATTGTATTATGCTAGAGCGCTCGTTAGAAACATTTGAGCGTAGGATATGCAACAAGCAGCATTTAGGTGCTAAGTGCTAATTTATTATACATCAATTCCACTATTAGATTGTGCACATTCATTTGTTTGAAAATGACTTCTATTGCAATTGTTAGAATCTATTCATCCAATTTTCATATCCAAATAATGGAAAACGCATGTGCTATTAAATAAAATTCTTAGGACATTTATATGCTTCTTTTATAATATAAATAAATAAATTAGAAAATTGTGTGTTATTTAACTTGATATCCAAAGTACCCTTTATAATCATAGTATTGAGCTAGGTACAGGATGAGGTGAACACAACTTATGTCAAATGAGTTTCAAGAATTTGTGATAGCATTGTTGCTAAAGCTATTGAGGATTGGAAAAAGGAACTACTTAGTGCCAAAAACAATGATGTTTTTTTAATAAGTATTGTTTAGGGAATCCTTCACTTTTATGAAAAGATATGCATAATTGATATATGCGCTCTAGTTTCAGGAGTATTTGGAGTAGTTAGGATATTATGAAAGGAAAATTGTGTCATCCCACAACTATTTGGTTAGGTTATTTGCTTTATAATAAATGAAACATGGCTATCCCTTGCTAGAAAAATGTCATCTAAGTTGCATGGATACATGTGTCTGGGTGCGGACACGGGCACAGACAAGGAAAATATGTAAAAGGCGGGATCGAGGGTTCATAAACACTTACACATTAGATAAAATATTGAATTATAACAATATCAAAGCCTTTATTCCAAATGTTTGGGGTCGGCTACATGAATGCTATCATTCCATTCCATTCTATTATGGGACATCTCCTGCGTTAAGTTAATCATAATCATGTCCTTTTTAATAGCTTTTAATCAAGTTATTTGAAGTCTACATTTAGATCTCCTAGTCCTATTAACTATAATACTATCACTTTTTCTAACAGGTGTAGTAAGAGGTCTATGTTGTACATGACCACGTCATCTTAGTTGATTTTCTCTTATTTTGTCATCTACAACAATACCTAAAACATGTATATGTTTATTTTACCATCTATAACAATTAAGAATCAAGTTAAATCAAAGGAACGATTAAGATTTAACAACAGAAGTTTGGTTTGATCACATGGGATACAATGGTATTTTTCAGACTTTTAAGTAATAGGTTTCGATTTTTGGGTTCAAATAGCTATTGGTTTTGAGCATGACATACCAATGAGCTAGTTTAAGGTTAATAAGTAATGGGGTAGTCGGGTTTTGCTTTGAACCACACATGTCCATGGCTTCTCCGCAGTGAATTCACCGTGTCTGACACGAATACAACACCCAAAACGCAGCATTTAAGTAACCTAGAATGTCATTTTCCTATTGTAACAGCAACAACTTTCTAGTCTCGTGAAATTATCTTTCAAGAATATCTTGCAGGTGGATGAAAGGGAGGAGACAAGAAGTGTAAAGGTCAAGAAGCTCACCTCAGAAAATTAAAGGGAGCTTGGCAACCATGGTGTTTTCATGAAAAAACTGGAACACTTATGACCAAAAACAAAAATAGAATACTTAAACTCAAAACACTTATCTCAAAACACCTATTTAGGTGTTTAAGGTGTTTTGGGTTTGGTAACATGTCTTAACTTTGGTAATATGGATTAGGATCCTCTCCACTGCAAAAACGCAGTGGAGGGACCGCTACTTTTGATCAAAATCATTGATTATTTTGGAGGTGATTGGGATTTATTCTAAATATGACATCATATCACCATGTATTGCACTTATTCCAATTTTGCACTAAAAAAATCATAACTATTAACTAGATAATTAATGGTTGTGATAATATAGTGATCTCTCCACAACGCTCTTATAATGGAGAGGATCTAAATCCTGGTAATATATTGTTTAATATAATATAATATAATGTAATGTAATATAACATAATATAGTATAATATAATGTAACATAATATGATACAATGTAATGTAATATAATATAATGTAATGTAATGTAATATAACATAATATAGTATAATATTATATAACTTAATATAATACAATGTAATGTAATGTAATTGTATTACCAAAAAATAATATTATGTTATGTTAAATATAACATAGAGTATTATATAGATTTTAATATACCATTTTTTGTCAATATATGCAGATAATATAAATGAACATAGATTTTAAGTTATTCAAGAGAATGTTGAGAGATTCAAAGAGAGCAAATAGAGAAAGAGAATAGAAATTATCCAAAGAATCACACATCTTTATTTATTCATTCACTTCTATTTATGAAAGTGTTTTAGGTACATAATAATTATATATATTTTATACCTCAAAAAGAAAAGGAATCAAAAGTACAATAATTTACATAGCTTTTATAACGACTTGATGTAAAATTAAAGATTTTCTACGTGATAAAAAAGCAAAAAGAAAAAGATGTTTTGATAGTTAATCTTTATAGATGACCGAAATTGGTTGTTCAAGCTGTCAATCAATAACTTTTATTAATATTCACAATAATGCTTTTACTGGAGAGATCTTATGGTATGAATGATACTGAAGTAAAATTACATGTAATCAATTATACTAAAAAAACAATACATGTTCAAGAAGGAGATCTATTGGTTATTTTAATTCTTTATAAGATTTCGTGGTTACACGTAAAAGCATTTGAGGAACTCTTCAGAGCTATAGCTATTTGGAGAAATTCAGGAATCAGTGATCAGACTTTACAATATTTCAATGATATTTAGTTTACAATTGGCAAATTTTGTAGCTATCGGCTTTGAAATGTTATAAATTGACTGGGATTAAAGGTAAAAGAATTAGAAGAAGAAAATCAAAAGTTAAAATTAAAAGAAATAATAGAAAGAGAAAAAATGGAAGAGCTTAAAAGGAAAATTCAAGATTATGTAAAAGAAACGAGTGAGCTAATAAAAGATAGAGAATTTTGGGATTTTATTAAAAAGTTTGAATTATGGACCCTACAAAGCTTAGAATATAGAAAATGGTTAATAAAACAAATTAATCAACTGTCAGCAGACATAATTAGTATTATTGAAGAAAAGAGCAATAAGCTAGCTTTATACTCTTTTAGAAATGTAGGACTATGTTGTTATGATGTAAGTTCAGTACTATATTTAACATTTTATTTTAGAGAATGTGAACCTCAGGAAAATCTTAAAACAAGAATTAATTGATACATAGAGTTGCATATTACATAGAAAGAGGAACAGTTAGAAAGATCATGATTGATAGAGGGTCATTTTCTCACTACAAGTATTTTTCAAGAGTAATAAGAGATGTAATTCGGGGAATGAATCCATTAATTAAAGGAGTTGAAATAGAAATAGTTTCACTTTGTACAGTTCAAATAGAAGGTGAAATTTGCCATTCATTTTGAGTATGGTTTTTATAGAAACTAATAACCGGACATCCCGAAGCTCACTTTTAAAGAAGGATTTGATTGGGAAGAAAGTCAAATTTTTAATTTGATTGGATGTTTAGTATTAAAAAAAGAAGCTATAAGAAGAGGAGAATATTGGACTGGCGGATTAAGAATTGTATTCTTAAATTATTTAAAAATAAATTGTGATCATAATGATAACATGCCTTTAAAGGAAGATTTATTTTTAAAAGTCCATCGCAAAGTTTTAAAAGAAGCTTTGAAATTTAGATATGGAGATTAAAAGCTACCAGATATTCTTACAAATTTAAGTGATTTAATAACAGAGGTAATAAATATGGAATTAGCAACTCTTGATCCAAGATTTTATGACCATGAAGGTGCCTCTATTGGTGATGAACAAAAGCATTAAACATCAATAAACATCTCTAGTATAAGCATTATTGTAAATATTGATAAAAGTTATAGATTTGCAACTTGAATAACTAATTTCGGTCATTTGTAAATGATAGCTATCAAATCATCTTTTTCTTTTTTTCTTTTTCTTATCATGTACAAAATGTTTAGTTTTATGTTAAGTCATTATAAAAGTTATGTAAATTATTGTACTTTTGATTCCTTTTATTTTGAGGTATAAAGTGTATGCAATTATTATGTACCTAAACACTTCTATAAATAGAAGTGAATGAATGGATGGAGAAGTGTTGTTCTTTGGATAATTTCTATTCTCTTTGCTCTCCTTAATCTCTCAACACTCTCTTGAATAGTTTGAATATGTGTTTGTTTATAGTATCTGCGGATATTGACCAAAATTGGTATCAGAGCAGTTCAATCTCACGCATTTTGAAGGCTTGAAGGTATTTTCTTCAATCTTTAGGAGAACTTTCCCTCACCTCTCTAGCTAAGATTATGTCTAATTTAATGTTAAAATTAATGAAGAGCCATTTTAAGTTCTTGTTTATAGTTCATCTCTTTCTTTTAAACATTGTGGGGGAGATTTGAGTGGTCCTAAGAGAGAATAGTTACCTGAGAGTTGGCTTAGTAATAGGTGGTCTAGAGTTTAGCCATATTATCGTTAGAATGTTAGACATTTTCTGGCTATGAATAGGACAACAATTGGCAAGTAGTCTTGATAATCTGTAAGTCTGGGTTAACACAATGGTCAAATCACAAATAAAAAGAATGAATTTTATGAAGAAGAATTAGGTTCTCTGTTAGCTAGTGACATATAGTTATGACAAATCAAAACTAGAAAAGTAAGGGAGAAATAACAAAAAAAGGAAACAAGAGATATGACTATAATGATTCATTGATTTTGAAGATTGTCTTTATAAAGTAAAACTATATATTATGTAGTTTTCTATTACGAAACTAGTAATCTATTATGTTATTAAATGTTATATTATAGTTAATGTAGTAAATGTTATAGTATAGTTAATGTAATTAATAATATTAGTTAATATATTTATTATATTATAAATTTTTTATACTTTAATATATTAATTATTTTATAATAATATAAAACCTTATAATAATATATTAATTTTATTCATTTCAAAAAGATATATATTTGTTGATGTCGGTTATCGAACATGGGGTTTATATGTAGATTATGGGGGTGTTAGGGTCCTCAAGCTTTCTCAGATGGTTGATTATTGTGCCAGATGTTCTATCCTGCATATGAAGAACTCGTGAGAGGCCAGAGTTGGGATCTTCGGTGGTTCCTCTGACGATCAAGTCAGTATTTGAGCTTAAGTGGAGAAGTAAGAGATAAAGTAAAAAAATTGTTCAGAATTGCTTAGGAGCCCGTTCATTTATCCTTAGACAGTTACCTATTATAGTAGGTCAGAAAGGCAAATATGTAACTTTGGCCGAGTCAAGCTGGCGGCCTAGTCATCATCTATTTTACATGTGTCGATCGTTGAAGGGTTGAGTCACCCAGGCGTTTAATGTGAGAGTGACAGGAGGCGCATAGTGCTAACGAGGTCCGATGAGTCATAACGACTATTGGGGCTAAAGCAATGATGATTCTTGACGACACATGTAAGGTGATAGCAATCGACTATTGGCGGGGGGCTTGAGGACACACTGTCGCCCGACTCGTCTTGTTGGAGGCTGACAATTACTGCCTTTTTAGTCGGCCTCGCAATTTATCGACTTGGAAGGGTCGAATGGCAATAGGAAATGGATTAGAGTGGTGAGGATGTTTTTCGTCTCGATCCTATGGACAAATACCGCCTTTTCGGTCGGTTTCACAAGTTGTCGGCTTGTTGGATTGACCGTTGGAGCTGCTCAAGTCGTCCCTCTGTGAATGCGGCTGATTAGTCACGGGGTGGGACATGTCTCATCACCTAATGGGACCAACACTTAAACTATTTTGCATGCTATAACAATATTAGTTTTATTTAATTTATTATATTATAATAAAATATATTATATTAAATAAAGTATTAATAAAACTTAACAATTACTATTTATATTTTAATATAATATATTATATTATAGTGTGATATATTATTATAATATATTATGTCAGCACTATTTTTATATAATATATTTTTTAATAATATGAAATAATATTATAATATATGTATGAAAAGAGTTAAAATAAATTCACGCTGGTGTTTTGACAAAAATAAATTCACGCTGTTGTTTTGAAACGATTGCGAAGAAAAACACCATGGTGTTGTGTTTTTTCAGAAAAACATAACAACAAAATGATATTCAAACATACCCATAGTTGTACAGTACATTATTGTGGCTAACCTTTGGTTGTCGATGAAACTGATAAGGAAATTTAAGGAAGTTGGAAGTCGCAACAGAAGGGTCTTAAAAAACTTAAAACTAATTTTTACTGGCAAGCTAGCAAATTATGTAAGAGGTATCTTCTTGGTTTTTTGAAGATGTTCTGAGCCTGGTCCAATTTATGGCTAATCTGGAAGTAATAAAGATATGTACAACTTGAACTGTGTGTATGCACGAGAGATTATCTAATGGGACGGTTCATAGCAATAAATGTGCACCTAATTCCTATCAAACCTTGGATCTGTGCACGAATCCAAAAATCAAATGATCTAAGAGCTTACATTCTTTTGGTGCACATTTAATGCCATGAGTCGGGGTGTACTTGAAACTTTTCTCTAGTATGCAGAATTCCAAAATTGGGTATTTCTGATGAATCCAGTCCTTCGAATTATCTCGTCCTTTGGATTATCTATTGTTTGACAATTGGGTGTTGATGTAATGTGGTTGGGAAATATTCCTACTGAGTTTAGGAGCATTATCTGACAAAAGTTTTTGTACTAGTTTGTCACTATGATGTTGAAGATGCAGTCTTTACTGTGTTCAGAATCCAGAAGCTATACAGGTATCAGATTATCCAGTTTGCAATCAGTCTAACTCGTTGTTTGGCCTAGTTCAAGCTATTTGGCGTATTTGCTTTGATCATCGTTGAGGTTTGCCTCCCGCTTTTTAAGAAAATCGTGAATCCGTAGTGGTCGTAAGTTCATCCAGTTAGCTGTCTGTTGCGCTGGACCCTGATGATGAATTATTTGTGCTTTTACGTTGTATATCCAGTTATAGTCATTGCTACTGCCTTCCTGCTTAGGTTGATGTCAAATTCAATTTTTTATATGAAGCTACAGGGAGCTGGCATCATATTTTCAGTCTCGCCTTTCATATATTATTCCCCTTAATTTTTTTCTGTATATGAAATTGAAAAAAAGAGGTATGCTGTTGTTTTTTAAAGTCCGGTTGACTCATTGTTAAGCTTCATCCATTAAAAATTTGAAATATATGAACTTTAACCTTCCCTTTCAATATTTATGTTAGGTCTTCTTTTTAGTAACTCTTTTCCTTCAACTGTATGCAGGAATGGGAAGAGTGTGTGAGGCCTCGTTTGGTAAGCATCACTTCTTTTTGCAGAAAATAGTAGTTTTCAGTGGAAGGAAAGGGGAGTTGTCAAATATGAACGCAAAATCACTGCCTTTAGGTTCTACGTGCTTCCTTTCGACAAAGGTCAGGGTTTGTTTGAAATATATAGATAGTTGTACGTCTAACAATATATATATATTTTTCCATAGTATTAGTTCAGCGAGATGGCATGGAACTTGTTCGTTTGAAAATTTGGGTATTCATGATTATTTTGCTACGGCTGATGGAAAAGAACTTCTTGTGATATGTTGTTTGGCTGTTTCGTTTGAAAATTGGGCTTTACGTGACATTAATACGTTGCAAAGGCTGATATTTTAGAGTATATCGCCGGGCAACTTTGTGCTCGCTTTATAAATGATGACCGTGCATCCCTTATACAGTACCTATAAAGATAATGAATGAATGGCGACTCTATGTTCTGCATCCTACTACCGCGTATGCGGTATAGCTGCAATTAATCCTATAAAAATGATAATTGTGAGTGTAAACATTGCCATAACATCTTTGTATGTGAGCAGGGTGTTTTAAACCCCATACCAAGAACAGCAGGTGTTTTTAAGCTGTACTGGTGTTTTAAGCTGTACCGCGGCTGAGATCTCCGAACTGCTTTACAGTCACACTTTCATGAGCAGTGTTCCGTAATAATTTATGCTCTGCCGTTGCAGCTGAACTCCCTTCACCTGAATTTTGTTTAGCGTGACTGAAGCATGCTCTTGTTCATGACTTTTTTGGGGAGCTTGCTAGTTTTCAATTGTTTGGAGTATGAAGTAACCACGCCTTCTGTCAAAATCAGTGTGGGGGAGTTGCGTACAATTAAAGCACCAGAAAAGGTCTTAAATTTGTTCTTATCACCTTTTTTATGGAAAATATTTTATTTTATTATGATGAAGACAACATATTTTGACTGACCTACTTGAAGAGGGAAATGAGCGAACGGTATAGCGAGCCTGTTGTTAATAATAGTCAAACTAATAAAATTTTGAGATGTTCATAAAAGTCTTTAAGGTTGTTTTAAGAGTAGATTAAGTAGGTTACTTATCATTGACACCTTCTAAATACTAGATGAAATGAAATATGTACTTAATTTTCTTTCTTATATCGATATCATTGAGTCCAAAATTCCCCAGCACATATGAAGTTATCCCTTACGGATTAAATTTATATCGAAAAACGTCTTATCATTCTCCCTTTAAAAGAGGGAGTATTAAAAGAGGGAGTATTAGAAAAACTTTCATTTGCCAGAAACACCCTTCATCTTTTATGAAAAATTAACCAATTTACTCTATTATCATAACTCTCAATCTTATTAAATCACATTAATTAAAGGTTTATACTATACTATAACTATTCTTTAGTTTGTTAAACAATTAAATCAATTGTTATAATAGTATTAGATTATTAAGTGTATGATGTTTTAATATACTGTGGGAATTGATATTTATGTAATAATGCAACTTCAATTAGATTATAATAGTATAAAACTATATTAAACATTAGATTTGTAATAGTATAAGATTATAATTAAACATTAAATTTTTTTTAGTGCTTGTTAGCTGCGTATAACGTTTATATCTCATCTAGAGTGGTTTAAAAAAAATTAAAAAAATTAATTATGTAACTCTAATTAAATTAATAAATTAATAGTTATCTAATCAAATTGTTAACAATAACTTGGTGTTTATGTGCACTTATTTAAAGGCATAGATGAAACGTTTTATTCAGACTTCAATAGTTTATAGTGCTAAAGAGACACATGTCAAGATAGAAAATACTCCACACTACTCTAATTCTACCTTAAGCGGTCCCCACGAAAATTAGATTTTCTAAGGAGTGAAAATTTGATGTCCTTCTAATGAAAACATTTCATAAAGAAGAAAACCATGAGTTTGGAAAGCTTCTTTTCGTGCATTAACACATTTGACAAGTGAGCTCCTCTTGATACCTCCAACAAATTATCATGAACCCCTTCAACTTCCATCTGTTTCATTTCATTTCCTATATAATCTCCTTCCCAGGTCCCCTCTTTCCCACTCTTCACATAACAAATACTAAGTCAAATCAAATGATTAAAGTATCTAAGTTCTACATTTTCCCCCCCTGCTACTCTTCTTTGCTCTACTAATGCAAGGAAATTGAAGGAAGAGGGGGAGTTCGAATACTAAAAGATCTGCTTCTGCCATTGAGGCAAGCTCGACATTAGCGGCGAGGTGAATTTGGTGAAGGTGATTGTAGCAAGTTTGGCGATTTCGGTAGTAGGGGTTGGGGATGATGTCAGAGGAGACGGAGCAGCTGGGTTCGATGGGCAATTGTAGCTGATTCAGTGAAGATGATGGCTCTGACGAAGGAAGTAGTGGCAGATATTTCGATCAAGGCAACGAATGTGGATTTGAAGGTGGTGATGAAGGTTTCAGTGGAGAAGGAGGGTGTCAGAGGAGCTCATGATGAAGTTGAGACATGAGTTCCGTCCATTCACATTTGTTTAATACTTCTGTGCCTGGATGGATGCATTTATATTATCTAAATTAAAGTTTTAATGTGGTGTGTGTTGTCGTAATAGAAGAAACTCATTTCTTATCCACATCTCTTTGTTTCTTTTTCATCTTATGTATTTGGGGTAAATTGAGACAAAACGATTTAGGGAAAAAAGATAATTCCATAGAGAGAGAGAGAGAGAGAATCTTTGTGTGCGATAGTCACCGAGTCTATCTTTCAATGCTAAAAGAATTTTGTTACATATCATTTGCTTTAGGATGTGTAGTTCTAATTATGTTGATGTGTTTTATATAAAATTTTGTGCTACTTATTCTTTCGGTTCATTGAAGATCCCAATAAAAGGACAACAAGTGTGTCTACATGCATACATACATAAACTATACCCCTTCAAAATTTTCACATAACAACCAATCTTATATTTAGTATAGTTAGATAGATAATTTTAAACTATAGTATAAAAAGTTTATACTGAAGTTTAGATATTAATAATTAATGAACTTTATATCTATATTATATTATATTATATATTATACTATAATTATAATTATAATCAAACAATATGTACACTTAAGATTAATATATGATATAAATATTTACCATAGTTTGATATATCTATATTATGCTAAACTTTATTTCTATAGTGTATTATACATAAAAGAAGAATGTATACTAAAATATATTTTAATATATCCATATGTATACTATAATATATTTGTAGACGGTAAAAAATACCTCCGTGAGCTTGCGAGAAATTCGCCTGCAAGGAGAAGTCGCCCAAGCCACGGGAATTCACCTTTTATCACAACTCGCCTGACCGAGTCTGTAGTCAAATTCGCCAGCAAACCTCAAGGCCGCCAGTATAGCTAGGTATCTGCTACCCCACGTGCTGAGGCGGGCTTTCCCACCCCTCTCGACCTGAAGGGAGAGGGCACGGTACTTCAGGACCGTCGAGTGGCCGCTCACAGTACGAGTGAGAGGGCAGGTGTCGAGTCGACCTGAACATTTATAAATGCAGCTCACCTCGGCTGTCTGAGCCACATTCGACGAGCTGTCCAAACCCACTCGAATACTGGGAACCCGCTTTCCCACCTCTTCCGACCTAAAGAGGGAGAGAGCACAGTACTCCAGGCCCGTCGAGTGGCCGCTCACAGTACAAATGATCGGACAGACGCCAAATCAACCTGCGCGCTCATAAATGCGACTCAGCTCAACGGTCCAAGTCAAGAGCTAGATCCGCCGGCGCACAGTAGGCTGGCCAAATCCACTTGAGTAGTGGACGTCCGCTGTCTCGCATACGAGGAGGGGCCTTCCAACTCCTACGTGACATGACGTGAAACACACCCCATCGAGTGACCGTTCGTAGTACAGATGGGCGGCAAGACATCTCTTGACAGTCATGGTCACATCCCATGATTCAAGGAGTGACCACGCCGTCTCTCTACCATTTAAGAACTTCTTCCAGCCACGAAGAAGGGGTTCAATGGGTTGATCAGTTCACCAGTTCAGAACTTCTGCCAACTACGAAGAAGAAGTTCAGCTGTTTCTCAGCCATCCAGCGATTCGCTCATCGTTGAATCAGCTAATTGAACCATCAGCTCTCGACTCCCACAAGAGTTGACGACAAGCTCTTTGCATAACCTCTTGCACTGTAGCATCCCCTCTCAGTTCCGGGCCCTGATCGCCGCCGAACTCGAGAACCCGAATTCCATCAAACCGAGTTTCTACTGTGTACTGAAGCTCTCCAGCGACCTCGGTCGAATCGTCCAAGGGAAGCAGACTCGACACAAGCATCGAGCGAAGCATCCTGTAGCTACCGAAAAGTCCCCACACTAAACAAGGAGGGCATTCCCTCCGCTTCTGTTGTAATTTCGATTGATTAGTTTGTAATAAGCATTCTTATTAATACAAACGAAGTTCCCTATTTTCAGGAGATCAAAATTTACACCTATAATATTTTATAAACTATACTATAACTTTGAATGATACGTTTGTTATAACTCAAAGCATATTGTTATGGACGTGGATTAGCAAGCAAAGCCCACCACATGCATGAATGTTTACACGGCTTTAATGTCTAATAACACATACTAAATGCAATAAGAGTTACATTTTGTTATTAGTCTTTATGTGTCATTTAGTTATTTTGGAATGGTATCTAAGAGTCACTTTTTTATAGTCCAAAAATCAGTAGTGAATTCTGATAGTCTCCATTTGTAGCTATAAATATTCTAATCATATGATGAAAAGAAGTAGATAGTATATAATCTTTAGAGAAACTTGTTATTTCACTTGCTTCTAATTCTTTTTTTCCTCTCTCTCTCTCGGGAACTGCAAATAATGAGGAATTTTCACATAGTACATATCAGGTTTATATAATTCTATCTTCTCTTGATTCGTCATGATAAATATTATTTGACTTTATTTGGTCGCTTAATTTAATCTCATGTGATTTTTTGGTGCTTCAGGGAAACTTTTAGGATCTGTAAGTGAGGAGGGATTACACAGTTTTATGTGTGTTGTAACTTGTATCTGAATAATTTTACATTCTTTTACTTCATCACGTGAATTAAATTAGATGCTCATGTTTGGGTGAAAAGTTGATGTTTTCATTGTGCAACTTATTACAGTTTTAGTTGTTACAATAAGTTTAAAAGTTTGATCTTTTTATAAGATCTCCCTACATAATAAAATAAAAAAAATTACAACTCTTCTCAAACAAACGCAACAGACATTTATCTACCGCTGCTTGCATGAGATCTTTGTCTGTGTCGGGGACGTTAATATCCATGGACTACCAAGCGATCAGATCAATCCGGAGTTTTGTTGATTCGCGAAGAAATCAAAAAACCGAAGCGATTATCTCGGCAACATCGAGATAACCACTCTTCTCAAGATCGCAGCTAGGTACGATCTCAAGGGAAGGAACCGGGATATGGATCTGATTAACTCCTCTTCCTTATATCGAAGAACTCGATCCGATCTCCTCCTCCTCTCTGAAATTCGTGCTTCTCAGTCTTTGATTCAGCAGGGCTTCGCAAAGGCTCAAGAATTTCAGATTTGTGCAAATGATGGCCCTAGGGTTGTATTTATAGGCTTCGGGAGCTCTGTTTTCGAATAAGAACGACCGATTCACTCTTATCCTCAGTTATAACCACTTTATCACGTTCTAGGATAACATTAGATCAGTTGAAACAAATCCAGATGGTTGGCCTTGGCCGAGACACTCGCAGTGTCTCCGTTAAGGCCCAGGGCATTGTTTTGTGCATCCCGTCCATTTTTGTCGTATCTTCGTCGTCCGAACTCGGAATTGCGCGATTCAAAGTGTGAAGGAAAGCCGACGAGGAGATCTACAAGCTCCCATGGTTGAATCACATATGGAGTAGATGGGACACGATGGGCGATTCGTCTTTCGTAAGCAAAGCGTAGCTCCCGATCAGTTCGTATCTTCGTTATTCTGCAGTTCCGTTGCTTCACACGGTTCATCGACTTACTTCATGCGCTCATCGATGTTAATTAAGCTTTCGTGACTCAGATAGTGACGTTCATCGTCTTCTCTCTGTTTCGAGCTGCGTGCGAGAGCCCGTAGGCAATTTTTGACGCCTTCAGCTCATTCTTGAGAAAATTTTTATAGTCTGAATCAAAGATGAATACTTTGAGAAGTAACGCTACTTGAAGATTGAAACTAAAGTTTGTGAGAAGTTCTCATACTTAACCTCTTAAACTTCCAATTAATTATTTATCAAAAAGAAATTCCAACTAATGAATCTTATAATTGACCTTCTCTCAAACAAATTCACGATTAAGCTTCTCAACTCCCCTTGGCTCCGAATTAATGAATAATTTAATTGATAAATGTGTGTATAAAGTGAAAGAATGTAGGACATGGCCTATCTATTTTAGTTTTAACCTTTGATCTCTTAAAAATTTTGTGAGATTGCATGTCATGGCATTGATCGGAGCTTCACATGCAGGATCGATGATGGTGTTCAGGCATCATCAATGCAAGATCGAAGAATCTGCTTACTGGAATCTTTCATCAAATATAAAAATAAAGAAAAATAACAAAAAATGTAATTATATTGTAGATAAAATATAACTTTAATTGGAGTCTCTTCGTCATTTTCCTGTTCATGTAAATAGTCGAAAATATAATCAAGTTTGTACAAAAAAATCAGAAACTCAAAAGTCTCAAACCTTCGTTCTTCTCCCTCTCCTTCGGTTACTATTCAAATCCTTCAATGTATCCCCACTCTCTCTACATTCATCAATGGGCAATTAATTTACAATAATGGTTATTATTATCCTTATCATTTTAGATGCAACCCCAAATCAAGTTTTCAGAAAAATACTATGCCTTCTCTGCCATCATCTCTTTAAATCTCAGATTTTAGTGCATCAGGAAAGAAACAAATTCAGGTTGGTGATTATCAAAGAAAAAAATTGGGTATGATTTCTGCTAACTTTTAACTTTGATTTTGATTTTTAAATTTTTTTGTCTATACCCTCTCTTTCTTGATTCTTACCTTTTTTCAATGTTGCTCCCTGTTATCATACATATTTCCTTACTAGAAATAGTTGAACCCATGCATACAAGTTGTTTATTGATATGCTCACGTATATTAGTAATATCCCATGTGTATCCTTACTTATAACTTTAAATGCTAGAGTTTTAACAAAATGCCATGGGTATTATAGTAAATATTATTCTTTTGAGAAGAAAGAGAAGAGCAACTTGTTTTCGCAGAAGGAGAAGAGAAAGAGGGATCTTGGGCAAGCGAGCAAGGGGAAGAACAATGTGGAGGAGGAGGAGAGGCTTTGAGGGATCGTGGGGTGTATTCTGGTTTTGATGTGTAATTTATGTGATTAATGTTAGGATGTAAGTAGAAAATTGTAAAGTTTGTGAGCAATGTTACATTGGCCTAATATTGTTTTAGTAAAATTTAATCAGGTTGGTAGACTGATATATTTGAAAAAGTAGTATAGAAGGGATTTTCCTGGAAGATATAGGTCACACGGAAATTAGGATGATTCTTCTAAAAGCCTTATTACATCCGGAAATTAGGTGAAGACTTGCTGGAATGACACAAGCCTATCAAATATGATGAAGTAGTACTCATATTGTGTAGAAATGGAAAAAGATATTTATTCACTTTGGTACCCTAAAGTTTACCACTTTTATAAATTTGGTACACCTAATGTACTTTTAACAATTTAATACCTCAAATTTTCTTACCTATTCCATTTTGATACCATTTGTTGGAACATGTTCGTTATGTTCAGTGTATCATGTAAAACTACTTATAATACTTTAATTCAAACATAACTTAGAAAAAAAACAAACACAGTGTAATAAAAATTACACAATTTCCAAAAAAAAAAATCTAAAAACCAACATCCAACTTAGCATTTGTAACTTTGGCCTAGCGCTCTCATTTGAAGAGGATAGTTGATAATATTTGGTTATTTTATAATTTATTTCAGAATTGACTTATCGTTCTTTGCTTTTAGCATTTATAACTTTGGCCTAGCGCTCTCAATTGATGAGGATAGTTGATAATATTATTGTTGTTGGACTGCTGAGGATTGTTATACTTTCAAGTTAAGATAGTTGTTAATACACATTCATTATTTGCCTCATCCAATTGTCTGAATATCATCATCCTATATCATTGCATGACTTGATTCTGGTTGTAGCCTGAATAATACTTGTTTTCCATATTTATTTAGTAAAGTAATGTATATCATTGACGCATAAATGATGTGTTATTATGGCTTGTATATCATAGTTTGTTTTCTATTGTTGAGGATGCACCCACTGTACTATCGCCCAATTGATCCCTAAATGTAATTTCATCGTTAAAATATTGTGAATTTTTAGCTTCTGTCCATATGTTTGTTCCATTGTTTACATTCAATAAATTTTTACAACAACATTCCCTAAATAAAATGATCAAGTTAAAATAAATCTAAAAATTTTACCACGTGCATTGCTCGTGTAATCCTCCCAGATTGTATGTTATGGTCTACATGAGTGTTGTGAATTCATTTATTGCTCAATCCCTGATGGATTTTATTCATTGGACTTTAGAATATACGATTTGGTTATCTTGCCTTTGTAATATTACATGGTTATATGCCAAATACCTCTCACACGCCACCATCAACCTAACTTCTTTGAGGAATACATTTTGGCATTTATTGAGTCACGCTTTCAGGTGGTTGCTTAAGGTACTAAATTTATTTTGTAATTATAAAATGACGGTGTGTTGATTAACCTTAAGGACTTGGGTAGTCAATGAAACTAATGTACACAGTTTGATCAAATAAGCAGTTGAAGCCTTGAAGGGTTTATGTCTCTTTATTAGTGAAATGTTTTGTCTCGATTTTTATTTGAGCTAAAAATAGAGCAACTTTATCTTTTTAATCTTAAATTTTTACATTTCCATCTTAATGAGGATGACAACACAAGGAAGAGAGCTTTATGAAGATGTGTCCTATAGAGAATAATTCTCTTGTGTCTTGACTTTTCAGAGAGATATTTACTAATCTTGTTGGTACAATTAATTGCATATATTTTTTAGGGATGAAGCAGGTAGTACAATTCTCTCATGTCTTAACTTTTCAGAGAGATTTTTACTTATCTTGCTGGTATAATTGGTTGGTATATTTTTTAGGGATGAAATATACAAATATCTAAGGATATATTCATATTTGCATCTGATAGGATTGCTATGGATATTAAATATGGATATACTTTTTATAGTTTTGATAGGACAAAGATACAAAGACAAACATAAGTTCAATATCTAGATCCAAATTCTCATATTTGGATATACATATATAGGTCATATAATTGAAATCATTTGGGCATTAAATTGGTGGATTTACGACCAATTTTGGAGATCCACAATTATATTTACATATATCAAACACATTGAACTCTGATTCAAGAAATTTTCTTTTATTTAAATAGCTCTTATATAACATGGTTCATATATTTTCCAATATTATTAGTTAGACTTATTTTTCTCTCTTAAATATTTCTCTCCTATCCTCATATCCGATTTTGGAAGATATTGACTATGAACTTACACAAATCTTCTTATATTGACTATAAACTTACACAAATATTCTTTGTCAATTGAATCGGATTGGAGAAACGATACTGTAAATTATTCAGAATTTCACAAAAACTTATTCAATATTCCAAGCAAAGAATACACACTTGCACAAATCAACATGTTTCATCTTTCCTTCAAAACCTCCAACATAAGCTCATTCCACACATCAATGCGCTCATGTAAGCACCCATGCAAACAATCACTAATCTCCTAAATTTTTAAAAATTTGCACTTGAATATGCATAATAAATAATTATGATTGAATATTATGTGTTTAGTGGGTTAGCAACCTCAAAATAGCCAACTTTAACTTCTACATGCTATGGATAAAGTCATAAGGGATTTTGTTTGATATGCTATGACAGTTCTATAACACAGACTTGGAACACTGACATTGTTTTGTCTTATTCTTCATCATGTAAATATTTACATAATGATAAAATGATAGTCCCTAAAAATGTCAAAGTTTAGCTAGATGTATACTTTTTTTCTTTTTTTGTTGTTGTTATAAGTACATGATTCAAACCTCATAGTTTTGATAACATACTATAATTATTTGGCATGTAATACAGCAGAATGTTATACCTACAGAATTTTAGTATCACATGATTAATAGATACCAAATGAAAGATGGCCATAGTACTACCACTAGCATGCCATAGTAGTCGACAACAACTAAGTATGATAATGATTCAATAAACATACTCTTCACGTTAAACTTCATGTATATGCCTATAAAATAATCTTGATAGCCTTTTTCTAAAGTTTTTCGAATCCTATTCATATTTGCTAAAACCTCATAAACCTCAAGAATGCACAAAAGGTATGATAAAATACAGCTATTACCTAATGAAAGTAGTCGGGAGATTAAATTCCCAATGCACCACATTGCACCATTGGTTAAGCTTCAAAATTAGAAGCAGAGGAGATAAGAATAATTCAAAAGACTAATGTTATTAACTGATACAACACATATCTGAGATCATCATCTCTAAACTGGCACAAATTTTCTGTTCATGTATGGGCCTGCGATACCAGTAAGTATGAAGGAGCCATATAAAGTGATGAATTTGGCAAAGTAATTGGAGATCTTGATTCCTTTAAAGGAGATTCTGAATTTCACTCTAGCCTCTATTGAAATGCACCGTGGATTGCTAATCAATTGAAGCCCTTCAAATTCTTGAGAACTTATTACGTATTTATTCACAAATTCAGAATTTTAAGGTTGTTCATCGAAAAGTTTTTTTTCTCAATGGAGTTATTTTGACATGCTAAATTTTTCTATCAATATCTTAAAATTTATTTAACTCAAGTGTTACTGTTAGATCTCTTTTGGAATTTTTTTTGCTGATATTTTACATCCAAAAAGAAAGGGTAATGAATCATTATAGAAAGGAAAGCTTGTACACACGGTTTCATATAAATAAAAGGTGGCATTTTTTAAGAGGCATCTTCCCTCAATTAATTTGTTTGTTTTCTTAAACACATGAATTTAATAATATAAAAATATTTTATGATGCGGTTAAATAGTTAGATTGACTAACAAATTGGTTTAGAAAATTCTTCTAATTTTTTCCTTTTAGCATCATTTATTTGGAGTTCTATTTTTTTTCATACGTTCCTTTTATATTGGAGATACCTACTCTTATAATGCTTGTGTAGAAGTGGAAAGGGAGATCGAAATCGTCACATAAACTTCAGCGTTTTCACGAGAGTGATTACATGTATCCTGATCAAGGTCTTTGTCTTGGTGCCCTATTTAATATCGATGCAACAAATCTAAGTAGTGCCCCATGTATTAACTTATCTTTCTGTTTACTCTGCAATATGGCATTTGGCTGACAAATTTTATTGTCATTTTTAGTACAGGGACTTGACACTGGAAGAAGACTATGCATCTTTGTCTTTTGCCGGTCCATTGAAATGCTAGGTGATGTTTTTGAAGACACTGTACTAGAACATGGCGGAGAGGTAACTTGGGAAGCACATTATAATGTAGAGTTGTGTTTAAAACTGGTATTTTATTCTTGCTTTTAGTCATATTGTATAAAATTGTGTAGAGCATGCATGCGTCAATTCCTTTCTTGTCATTATAAAGAGGAATAAAACTATCAATTGTAAAATTATACTTTTATTTATATTTCTACTAAAAAGGTTTGGAACCGAGTTAAATGATCTTTCTACATACTAATTTTAACAATTTGATACCCCGTTTACGAGAAAATATTCATTTAGAAATAAGTGTAATAAACTGGTTTGATTTATATTCTTCTGTACATTGGAAAATGAAAATCTGAAAACTCTTGAAGGCAAATTAATGAATCAATCTTAGATGTGAAAACATAACTAAATCTTACTATATAATTATCCTTTTAATAGTGATATAAGATTTGTGAAAAAGTAGTAGTGCTCCTTCTGGGTCTTCACTAGGCTATCATATGTTTGTTTAACTCCAAATTAACTTAAAAAGATTCAATGAATAAATTAGAGTGAAATGCTAAACTAAATCATTAATTTTAGCCAAATCTAAAAATTCATACCACGTGCGTTGCATGTGCAATTCACCTAGTAGCTTTAAACTCATTGTAATTTCCTTGAACGAAAGAAACTAAGAATTGTTTTGTTCAGAATTTTATGCAATGAAGGAGAGGTGGGTTAAGACAAAAACACATAATATCAATGTTTATAAAGTCATGCTTCAAATAACAAGAGACTTGGTTCAACTTACTATGTACTCTTTTAATAGGGAGCCAACAGACTTGACCAAGCTACCTACATATAAAGCATTAAACGAATATTTCGCCATCATAACTTTTTTAATAAAAATTAGGACTTACTAAGAATCGTGAATAATTTAATGGTTTTAGTTCAAAGGGCATAAGAATGTTATCAGTTATTTTTAAAATTTATTTAGAGCACAAACATATGGAATTTAAAAAGTGATCTTAGTATAGAGATTTAAGAATAAAGAGTGGTTCGAGATATAATAATCTGAGCTCGCCAAGCTCCGTGAGCTGGTATAGTTGACGCGGATGCACCATCTCCCTATAATAATATTTTAATCACGAAATCTTATCATTGAGATTAAAAAATTATTTCAAACCTAATTAAGAATATTTAATTCGGTAGAAAAAGAACGGACAAATTTTCAAAACCAACCCATTTGATAAACTATTCCCAAAAAAAGACCAATTTCAGTTTTATTTGCAAAAACCGACCCGGTTTCAGCCTCAACGCTGAAACCAGGTCGGTTTTTGAAAAAAAGTTTCCGAAACTTCACGGGAGTTGAACTCCCGTGAAGTTTTGTTATGAGAAAAAACTTCACGGGAGTTGAACTCCCGTGAAGTTTCGTAAAGTTTTTTAGAAAAACCGACCTGGTTTCAGCGACAGTGCTGAAACCAGGTCGGTTTCTCTAAATAAATCTGAAACGGGTTGTTTTTTGCAATTAGTTTATCAAATGGGTTGGTTTTGAAAATTTGTCCCAAAAAAACTGACCAAAGCTCCGCTTTGTTTCGATTCCACGTGTCAACTTCTCTCACAACTAGTGACAACCTCTCAACAACTTCGGGTCCAAATCCAATACCAGCAAACATCCAAACCCAAACCCGAACACATATAGCATTTTACTTCTTCGGGCTAGAAATTTCAATTACATCGCATTAATACATGCAAAGTAATTAATGTCATTTTCATATCTTAAGAATTAGTCCACATAGAAGTCCAAGACGTTTTGATAAAAAAAAAACAATACAACATAAGATTTCGACAATATTTATCTCATTATCTTGTTTATTTTTGAAAATGATAAAAGTAAGATATTTTTTTGAAATTCTATCTATATCTAGTATCTAAGAAATTCTGCCCCGAAATTTCCACCACAATCTTCCACCATCTGGCCTTTTATGTCCATGAACTAATTAGTCCCTACCTTTAAACTTACTCACAGGTAATATTTAGGGACTATTTGATTGAGTTTTAAGTGGCATGGCAATCTCACTTAAAAAACAATTAATGTTATTCCCATATTTAGTTTGCTATAGTTACATTTGGAAGTAGAATTTGACATATTACAAGTGGTGTTCTCTGTTGTTGGGCATACTTATTCCGTATACATGGTTGTGATGTAGTCTGGAAGCGTAAAATTATTAATGCTGTTTTTTAGATTGAAATAACTACAACTGGAACTTGTGAGCGAAAACAGACGTATTATTACAAGCGGTACTCTTCGTTGTTGAGTATACTTGTTTTGTTCAGGAGGTTGTGCAACCTGGAAGCGTACATGTTCAGAGCTCGGTGTCACGTCGTTTTCCTATCTTTTGAAAGAGATTGTACTCTATTTCCTAAAAAACATAAATGGTGTAATCTTTTCCTTTTAAAAAAGCGGTGATACAGTTGGACAAGTTGGCACTATTTACCATCTTTTATGTTACAAATCATGAATAAACAGACCATCTTCTTTTATCATGTAAAATAACATTAGCGTAATTTATTTATTAACCTCCGAAAAATTCTAGGCTACACTATCTTTATTTATTGAGAGAAAGTGTCAAGCGGACCGATCTGGTAGACATGTGATTTTCTAAGATATGAGAATACTTAAACGTAAAATGGAGAGATTTCATAATCAAACATTAATAACTAGTTTAAAAAATAAGTGATGAAATTTCAATAAACATTTAAGGTTATTATCTTAACAAATTTGAATTTTTGTTAGATGTTTGTGAAACCCCATCCTTATCCACTACCCAAAAGAATCCGACCCAGTTCCGCCTAAAATTGGATCCGATTCTAAAATGTGGCAGCCCGTAAGTTACCGGCACGTGTCCAGTTTTATCCACATCCTAATCCTTCTCTTTATAATCACCCCCCGGTAAAAATCTCCCTCCTCCTCTCTTTCCTTAATTAAACACAAAAGAAAAAGAAAAAAGAAAAATTCTTGATCTAGGGTTTGAAAGAAGTTTACAATTTTCTTGGCTTTTGGCCGGCAATAACCCCCCCTTCTCTCTTGATGAGAGCTCGATCGCTCGAATTAGGCTGATAAATTGTACATTTTTCTTTGTGTTTTCATCGGCAATGAGAGAGATCTACAGCGAGTTCGCCGCCTTCATGAAGAAGTCAGCGGTGGTCGAAACCCTAGTCGACCTCCTCTGCGCGGTGCCGATCTGGATCAATGATTTGATGGACGGCCAAAAACTTAAATCAACAGCACACGATCTTGATCAATGATTTGATCCGGATCATCCAAACGATAGAATTAAAAAATAAACAGAAACAAAACATGAGCTTTTGTTGTTCATCCGTGAAATAGATCTTAATTAAACAAATCGATATCAAAAGAACCTTTATTTCTTAATTTTAAATCCCTAAGAATTAACCACGGTGGCTCTGATACCACTTGTTGGTATTAAGATCTTAACCAATCTAAAACATACAATATATATAACCGTGATTGATTCAAAGAGATTAATTATAACAAGAGTGGAAGCAATACCTGAATCCATAAAGATTTGCCCAGATCTGAATTAGGGTTTGATCTTCTAATCTCGAGGGTATCTCCTTTAGTTTCTCTTTAGATGAGGATTAAGAGAATTAGAGAACGTTAAAGTCAGATTAGGGATCATAACCCTTTATTTATAGATATTACAATTTTCTAATTTAGCCCTCATAAAATTAGAATTGCAGTCTCGTATCCACACAATTAACCCATGATTAAATTAAATACCCACTGACCCAAATTAACTAATTGATCACTTTATGCGTGTCAACCTTAAAGATAGCAGCAAAACACTGATGTAACATAAGTGTCTACAAATAGATTTAATTAGATTTAAATCCAACATCCAAGTGTACATATTATCTCCATTTTACATATTATCTCCATTTATTGTACGAAAACTTTTAATCCAACTTTAAGAATTAGTCCACACAGAAGTCCAAGACGTTTTGATAAAAAAGATACAACATAAGATTTCGACAATGTTTATCTCATTGTCTTATTTATTTTTGAAAATGATAAAAATATGATATTTTTTGAAATTCTATCTTTATCTAGTATCTAAGAAATTCTACCCCGCAAAATAAGAGATCTTAAAATAACCCTAAGACTAAGACTCGAAATTTCCACCATAATCTTCCACATCTGGCCTATTATGTCCATGAACTAATTAGTCCTTGGTAATATTTAGGGACTATTTGATTGAGCTTTAAGTGGCGTGACAATCTCACTTACAAAACAATTAATGTTATTCCCATATTTAGATTGCTATAGTTACATTTGGAAGTAGAGATTGACATATTACAAGCTGTGTTCTCTGTTGTTAGGCGTACTAATTCCGTATACAGGGTTGTGATGTAGTCTGGAAGCGAAAAATTATTAATGTTGTTTTTTAGATTGAAATAACTACAACCGAAACTTGTGAGCAAAAACGGACATATTACAAGCGGTACTTTTTGTCGTTGAGTATACTTGTTTTGTTCAGGAGGTTGTACAACCTGGAAGCGTACAGGTTCAGAGCTCGGTACCACGTCGTTTTCCTATCTTTTGAAAGAGATTGTACTCTATTTCCTAAAAAAACATAAATGACGTAATCTTTTCCTTTTAAAAAAAGCGGTGATACGGTTGGACCAACATTAGCACTATTTTACCATCTTTTATGCTACAAATCATGAATAAAAAGACTGTCTTCTTTTTATCATATAAAACAACATTCGCGTAATTTATTCATTAACCCCCGAAAAATTCTAGCTTACACTATCTTTATTTATTGAGAAAATATCAAGTGGACCGATCTAGTGGACATGTGATTTTCTAAGATATGAGAATACTTAAACGTAAAATGGAGAGATTTCATAATCAAACATTAACAACTAGTTTAAAAAATGGAAAAATTGCTTCAAGGCCCCAAAATTAAAAAAAACAATGTGCAACAGCCCCCTGTACTTTTTCTAATATGTTTTGGCCCCAATTACACTTCCCAAGATGTGTTCAGCCCTATTTACACTTCCCAAGAAAAAAAATCTCATAAAACCCCAAATTACTCCTCTTCTTCTCCTCCTCCTCCTTCTCTGTCTGTCCTTTTTTCCATGGAGACAACAACCCCCTTCTCTCCTCTTTGGTAGCAAGGGTCTTCTAGGGTAGGGGGAAGGTGATGGGGATAAAAGGAGGGAAGACAAGGCGGTGTTGAAACCGACGACGGCGGCGGCGGCGGAGACCCTGTTTACACTTCGCCAACTTCCTCGACTTCGACCTCTACGTCCTCGAACTCACCGTCGTCCACTCCAACTCCCACCTCCGCAAGCTCCTCATCTCTACCTCCCCCAAATCCGTCGTCATCGTCGATGACGCCGACTGCTCCCTCGACCTCTCTAACCATAAGAAACCCCTCCAGCCCGAAACCGACGGTGGCGACAGCGACTCGCCTGACCCCACGAGCAAATTTCTTGCTGTGACAATAAGGACAGATAAAGATGACACCATGTCAACTTCTTATAAGGGAGACTTGTTTTTTTGCTTTAATGCTGATGATTTTCCTGAGATTGCTATCTTACCTCCACTTCTAGAAGGAAATGAATGGTTCTGTTTAGTTGATACTTCTCTTCCATTTCCAGGGTTCTTTTCTAGATTGTCTTCACTGAGGCTCGTTCGGGTTATGAACTGAAGCCTCACAGTTGCGCTTTGTTTGAAGTTAAAAAGAGTGCCAGCTGAGTTGACATTAATCTTATGTCTGCTACTTAATTTTTGTTTATGTTGTCAGGAATAAGATGAAGTAAATGTTCATCTGAAGTGTGCAAATAAAGTACATATATTTATTTATATTTTGTGCATAATTTTGATTCTTATTTGAATACATGTAGTGTGACTGGGAATAAGCTTATATTTTCATCAGGTATGTTGCATTATCTTCAAGAGAGCTTTCGGTAGAGGGCTTATATCGGTTAAAAGCTTTACACTTTGTCTGATAGTTATTTGAAGTTGTATCTTTATCTGCAAGGATAAATGTTTTCTCCCAGATTCCATAGAACAAATTGTTTCAAAATGCTACACGTGTTAGGAGATTTGGTTCTTATTGGCATTTTCTCTTGATGAAGATTGGTACCAAGGTCAAGAGCGGGATTCATGCATAATTGTTAATGGATTGCAAAAATTGTTGTTCAGTCAAGGCTCATTATTCTGATGTATATCCCACAGTCATAGCTACAAACAACAAAACATAAATACATATTACAGGTCAGTTTTGAATGTTGTTATACAAAATTAAGATATTAAGGAAGAAACAAAACATAAATACATATTACAGGTCAGTTTTGAATGTTGTTATACAAAATTAAGATATTAAGGAAGATCGGTCTTTAACATGTGAACATGGTTCAAGTTCATATAGTTAATATTTTAACCATAATATTTAGCATGTTAACTGTTGTAGTTAGCATGTTAACTCTTGTGTTTAACATGTTAACTCTTGTGGATAACATGTTAACTCTTATGGATAACATGTTAACTTTTGTGGATAACATGTCAACTCTTGTGGATAACATGTTAACTCTTGTGGCTATATGTTAACTCTTGTCGATAACATGTTAACTTTTGTGGATAACATATCAACTCTTATGGATAACATGTTAACTCTTGTGGCTATATGTTAACTCTTGTTATAATTAACATGTTAAATGAGAACTATATTAACATGTATATGGCCCGAAATAACAGTTATCGGATAATGGATCACAAATAACAATTAACGGATAATGGATTATAGTTAACAGTTTATTGAATATAATTATTAATTTACCAATTAAAGTTAACTGTTATTTCAGTTAACGGATAATGGATCAATTTACCAATTAAAGTTAACTGTTATTTCAGTTAACTTTAATTGGTAAATTGATAATTATATTCAGTAAACTGTTAACTATAATCCATTATCCATTAATTGTTATTTGTAATCAATTATCTGTTAATTGTTATTTCGGGTCATATACACGTTAATATAGTTCTCATTTAACATGTTAACTATAATACGTGACATGTTAACCTTAATTGGTAAATTGATAACTATATTCAGTAAACTGTTAACTATAATCCATTATATGTTAACTATTATTTATAATTTATTAACTATTAATCATTATTTGTTAACTGTTATTTATAAACTGTTAACTATAATGAATTATCTGTTAACTGTTACTCATAAACTGTCTGTTAACTATAATTCATGTTTGCCACAAGAGTTAACATGTTATCCACAATAGTTAACATGTTCGCCACAAGAGTTAACATGTTAGCCACAAGAGTTAACATGTTATCCACAAGAGTTGTTCGCCACAAGAGTTAACATGTTAGCCACAAGAGTTAACATGTTATCCACAAGAGTTAACATGTTAGTCATAAGAGTTAACAAATTAGCCACAAGAGTTAACATGTTATCCACAAGAGTTAACATGTTAGCTTTCATGTTTTAGATTTTAACCCTCCGTAACTTATTGCTTTTTAAGGTATGTCGATGTCATCGTTAGTGATAACAGCATAATTATATACCCGGAACTACTGTATTTGTTCCGCGGGGGAAGACTCGATGACAAAGTAAAAGAGGGCATCTTAGATAGATTACGGTAATGGTTACAGTTGCAAGAGAACGCTACCTTAAACAAGCAGTATGAGATTGCATCTACATATTTCTGCGTAAGACCAATCCTCATATAATTAGTTAATATCTAAGCTCTTATAGTTAACATGTTAACCATAATAGTTAACATATTAAAAACAACCGTTAACCATAATAGTGAACATGTTATCCACAAGAGTTAATATGTTATCCACAAGAGTTAACATGTTATCCACAAGAGTTAACATATAGCCACAAGAGTTAACATATAGCCACAAGTATCCACAAGAGTTAACATATAGCCACAAGAGTTAACATGTTATCCACAAGAGTTAACATGTTAAACACAAGAGTTAACATGCTAACCACAACAGTTAACATGCTAAATATTATGGTTAAAATATTAACTATATGAACTTGAACCATGTTCACATGTTAAAGACCGTTCTTCCTTAATATCTTAATTTTGTATAACAACATTCAAAATTGACCTGTAATATGTATTTATGTTTTGTTATTTGTAGCTATGACTGTGGGATATACGTTTACATGTAATGGGTAAAACTTAACAACTAATTAACAAAACTTAACATTTAAAATGAAAAAGTTAACACTTACTCTACTATACTTAACATGGAATATGTAAACGTTAACAGCTAATTTGCTATAGTTCACTTGTATTAGGTAAAACTTAACATTTATACATCCATTATTTTAAATGAATATTTTTGTATGTAGGTTTTTATTCCTCAATTATCAACCATCATGTACAAACTGCATATATTTTTCAAGCCAACAAAAATTGCCTATGTATATAAACTACATATAGTTTGTACATTATGTGTATAATAAACTACACGACAAATAACACCACTTACTAACAACAATGACCACAATACATTCCCAAAATCCTACCATGCAATTTGCAATATCAATAACAATCAAACTGCATAGAGAACAACATCAAACTCCACCCCAAAAAAAACCCAAAAATTTAAAAAAAAATTCAACCCCAAAAAAACCCCAAATGAATAGACTTTGGACTTTACACCAAACGGTCGTTCATTTTAAAGCTTTAATACTACACCACCAAGCCTTTCTCTTTCAGTGTACACAAACAAACCATGATATGATACGAAAACCCAAAGTAAAGAAAGAAAATAAACAAATAAAACATTGCATTCTATCTAATTTTCTTTCTCGTTCCCTAAACTTTTCATGCCCCCCTCTCTCTCTAAAAATCAAAATCAAAATCTCTCAGATGGAGGAGAAATCCCGATTCTTGGCCGACAATCTCTTCAAGAACTCGCAGGTCGTGATCATCGTCATTACCAACAGCGACATCGAGGCCCATCTCGGCCCGAACCCTCGGTAACAAGCGAAGTGACTAAAGTAATATCCGATGCCGCCCCAGATCCAAGCGATGGGAGACGGAGTAGGACGCCCACCAAACGGCGTTAGATGGAGACGGAGTAGGATGCCCACCAAACGCCAGCGACCCGTCGTCGCCGCCAAGGAGGACCTCGAGGCGAGCGCGCTGCTGGCAAGCACCACAATTTTTTTTGATGTTTGGGGATTGAGGGGGCTGGGGTTGGAGGGGAGATGATTGAAGAAGAAATGTGGAGGGGTAAAGTTGGGATCTTGGGTTAAAAAAATATAAAAATAGGATAATTATGAGCTGGAGGGGCTGGGACATAATTTTAACAAAAGTTGGGGGCTGCAGCACATCAGAAATAGTATGAGGGGCTGGGGCATATCACATTTTGGATTTTGGGGCCTTGAAGCAATTTTTCCTTAAAAAACAAGTGATGGAATTTCAATAAACATTTAAGGTTGTTATCTTAACAAATTTGAATTTTTGTTAGATGTTTGTGAAACCCCATCCTTATCCACTACCCAAAAGAATCCGACCCGGCTCCCGCCTAAAATCGGATCCGATCCTAAAACGCGGCAGCCCGTAAGTCACCGGCACGTGTCCAATTTTATCCACATCCTAATCCTTCTCTTTATAATCACCCCCCGGTAAGAATCTCCCTCCTCCTCTCTTTCCTTAATTGAACACGCACAGAAAAAAGAAAAAAAGAAAAAAAAAGAACAATTCTTGATTTAGGGTTTGAAAAAAGTTTACAATTTTCTTGCCTTTTGGCCTGCAACAACCCCCCCTCCTCTCTTGATGAGAGCTCGATCGCTCGAATTAGGCTGATAAATTGTACATTTTTCTTTGTGTTTTCGTCGGCAATGGGAGAGATCTACAGCGAGTTCGCCGCATTCATGAAGAAGCCGGCGGTGGTCGAAACCCTAGTCGACCTCCTCCTCGACGAAACCCTCGTCGACCTCCTCCTCTGCGCGGTCCCGATCTGGGTAGCCGTCATGATCGGGCTCGTGATAGGGTGGTCGTGGCGGCCGAGGTGGACCGGGCTCGTGTTCCTAGGGTTGAGGAGCAGGTTGAGGTTCGTCTGGACGGCGCCGCCGGGGTTTGGCGCGAGGAGGCTGTGGTTCGCGTTCACGGCGTTGTCGACGTTCTCGGTTTGTAGGAGGCTGTGGTCGAATTGAGACGGCGGAGGCGGCGGGGGAGGAGGCTGCTGCTGCGGGGGTTGGGGTGAGGGGGTCGAGCTCGGTCGGCGAGATTATGGAGAGTTTGAGGTCAGTTCTCATGGTCTTCGTGATTTTTTCTTATTTTTGAATGTTAGATTTTGTGGGGTTTGGACTTTTGCTTGATTTCCTCTTTTATGTAATGCGAGACAAGAATGCGTTAATAACTATGAATACGGATTTTGATTTTTTTTTTCCGCCCAGATTTTCGCTATGTTGATTCTAGTCTTTAGATATGTCAATTTCAATGGGAGAAAGATCCGGGGTTGATTTTGATTCTTGTATAGATGGTGAAGCATTAGGTTTTTTTTATTTTCCCCCCAAATCTTTGAGGCGTTAGATTTGTGTGTGCTGTTTGTAAAATAAGAGACAGAATGCGTTGATAACTATGAACCTGGAACGTCAAAGTTTCCATTTTTTTATGTCAATACTAGTCTCTAGAAATGTCAATTTCAATGAAAACTAAATCAGTGGTTGTCATGAAAATCTAGTGATATTGATTCATATGGCTGTGAAACATTCTAATTCTTTAGTGATTTTGTTTGTTTGTTTGTTTGTTTGTTTCTTTTTCTTTTTCTTTTTTTCGGATTAAGCAAATATTGATGAAAAAAGAATCGGGGGGTTGTTAGAAAATGTCGTCATTTTGATTCGTATACAGTTTGTGAATTATTCATGTAATTTCATTTAGCTTTGATGTCAGTAGGAAAATCATAGAGTTTAGCTCATTGATAAACTAGACTGTCTTTTTGTTATTTCAGATCTTGTACTGACAAAATTGTTTCGTAAAGGCTGTTCCGATGGAGCTGAACACTCCATTAACGTTAGGGATTAATGTAACGGAAATGAATTGGTGAGTTTGGATAAGGGACACTAGCTTTTGGTTCCATGTTTATTTACTAGAAAGAAAAACCCTAATCAGCAGCCGATTGCACCAGTCACTTGTCCCTTCCCTTTGCTGCAAATAAATGTCATTCTTTTATGTATCTGAGTCCTCCTGTGTACTGTGGTCAGTGATTGAAGAAGGTTTATGAAAAAGGTTCAATAGCTCATCGTAGAGATAGAGCTTTTTCAGATGTTTGGCACCACCTGGATTGGCTTTTTCTGATCCGATTAGAGCTCCAACCTCTAATCTGGAGAATGGCTAAGCTTCCTTTCGTATCAAGCATCAAACAACAAGCATGTATGTGAATTAATGTTATAGGTTTTCTTGTAAACTTGTTATCGTGAGGGTGGGAACTTCACACTTGTTTTACCCCCATTATCAAATAGTTGATATATCAATTTGACTATGCTAGATTAATGAAACAAAACTTCTCCCTTTCCTTAACAACAAATATTCATATCTGTCAGATCTTTAATTGATGGTGGCCAATAATAAAGCATGGTTTGTGGAATTCCACTTGAAATGTTTGTCCTTTTGATACTGTGGCATCACTTTTTGATCTTTCATCTGCAGAAATTTGTTGCTGGATGATACATTGATACTGATTAAATTGGTCCACCTAATTTGTTCCTCACCTTTGAAATCTAATATTTCTTGGCAATAGAACGAAGATTGCTTTCGTACCCTTGTTATTTCACAAGCAATGATAATCTATGTCATTTTTTGACATTTGTGAATGCCTTAAAACTATGCAAGCCTGCAAGGGTAACTAACCATCTGTTGGCCTTCTTCTCAATACAAGCCTGCAAGGGTAACTAACCATCTGTTGGCCTTCTTCTCAATACAACCTATCCTTGTCAATTTTGTCATGCTTAAAATATCAGAATGCACTAGCTGACAAATTAACCATATAAACGGTTGGTTGATTTTTTTTCTTTTTTTGTTGGGGGTGGGGTGGGGGAAATAGAATTGGCGCAAGAGCTTCCAATTATACGGAAGGAAATTCATATTCAATTAATTTTTAGTCTACACTAACCTCATTTGGTTTGAGAGGGTCATCAATCCTTAATGCATTTGTCCAACCATTTTAAATGTCTGCTTGGCTTAGTCCAACATATCTTTAAAGAGAAGTATTGACTATTGAGCAGAGGTACTATAGGTTCTACACGTGTGATGACTTTTTAGTGGGCGTTGTTAGGAGTTTGTAATGTTGAATTTGTCACCCATATGATTCAATATGTCTTATAATTTGATGACCGATACTGCTTCTTTTCATTATTTATTACTTTCATGACAATTGAAGTTGGCTAGACTGCTAGAGGCTATAGATAAAAAAACGTTGTTGGTTTTCTTGTTGTCATTTATGTTTATTTGTTCCTCTTTGGAGTTTGCTAGTCATTAGACTGCTAAAGACAGTTGAAGTTAGGTAGATTGCTAGAGACTATAGATAAGGTTCAGTTGTTGAGTTTTCTTATTGTAGCTTATGTTTGATTTGCTTCCTCTTTGAATTTTTAGGGTTGTACAACATAGTCAAATCCATTTAATGAGATATGGGGAAGACTTAAAATTGATGTTGATAATTGTTTTATGAGTCCTGCCAACTATAAATGACTGTGTCTGCCTGCTGGGGACCATTTCACCTGGTACATAATCTGTTATTCATGAAAAATCGTATTTTTTTATAAAGGCCATTTATGAGAATCTCAGCGTACTATTTTTCGTGCAAGAAAATGAACTAAATTGTACCCTACGTCACAAGCTTCGGTTTCTTGTTTGTGGAAGTGAAATAATTTTTTCACAAACTTTTCGGATTTGGCAGTGGATTACCTGAAGGTGAGAAAGATATTGTCACAGAAAAAGACATGGAACATTTGTTACATCTTTTGGATGGAAAGGCTGGAGAGCTTGCTTGGCAAAATCAGATGGAAAAAATTACATCAAACATGACCTACCAAGCTTGGCGGCTTGAACCTGAGGTGATTGTCCATTCTCTCCATTGGGTATCAGTTTAGAAGCCTATGAGTTGTGCTTTTGCTTCAAATTTACATGAATTAGAATAAGATGTTTCATGTTACTCCATCATGAGCCATTTTGCATGTTTATATGGTTTCACTTTTCTTTTTAATCTTTCTCTTCCTGTTTCTGTTGCATCCGTTCGTTTCATCAGTCTATTTATAACTTATTTTTTAGCTATTAGTTCTTCAACTGAATTTATTTTGCATCTCAGCTCTTGATAGGCTAATTTAGAAACTTGCATTAATCTTTGCTGGATCTGGATGTTTTCCCTAGTCTCAAATGTTTGTATAAGGCTTCATACAAATTATGACATCTATTTCAGCATGTTAGCTTTTGATTTTGTTCCTGTTTTACAGTCGGGTCCAATAATTTACCGAAGTAGAACTGTTTTTGAGGATGCAACTCCGGAATTGGTTAGAGATTTCTTCTGGGATGATGAATTCCGCTGTAAATGGGATAACATGCTTGCATACTACAAAATTTTGGAGGAGTTCCCTCAGAATGGAACCATGATTGTTCACTGGATAAAAAAGGTTCGCAACAAATAACAAGGATTAAGTCAGTGAGTGATTATCTTTAAAATATCTTAATATTTCTTGACATCGCCTTTGTCATTTGTTATTTTTTCAGTTTCCATTCTTCTGTAGTGATCGGGAATATATAATTGGGCGACGGATATGGGAGTCAGGAAAGACCTATTATTGCGTGACAAAGGTATCAACTGTCACCTTTTACATTTATTCGGCCATGTTTTTTCCTGTTACTTTATTATTTTGTTTGCTTCTGTCTGAACCTTGTCCCTAGACTTCTGTATGCATATACATGAAACTTTGGTAAAGCATTTCTTAACATGATTGTGCATCCTCATGTATTTCTGCAAGTCCTATCACTTCATTGTTTATTGTAATAATAAACCGACAGTCACCCGAGATACGAACCAAATAAAATTTATGAAACCTTTGTAATTTTGTAAGACTAATTAGTGAGAGACATAGTCACACAGTTGTTCATGTTAGCACAAAGTCATACACCATTTTTTGTCTTGTCATGTTTCTTGGGCACATGACATAGGCATCTAACCTGAGTGTCTGACATTGAAATCTTCCAAAATCTGACATGAGGACATTCCATAGTTTTTGAAAACACATGTGGACATACATGTTTGTGTTTGCATAAGTACACATAATTACACAAATACAATACATGAAACATGCACATTAATACAAGCATGCACACATACATACACATATGTGTATGTGTCGCGCGCGCGCAGATAAAATGCTGGACACATTTTAATAATTAAGAACTTTATTCAGTAGAGGTCAGGACTAGTATTCATACAAAAATTACACGTTTGTACCAGAGAGATGATATCATCATAATTATTTTACGAGTTGAAGCGTCATCAAAATCTCAGTAAGTGTCCTTAAGAAAAGTATCAGCAAGTCAAAAAATCCTAAAATTCAATTTACTGATTAAAAGTTTTCAAAAAAATGCAGGTTAAAACTAGTTTTGTGCATGTTTGTCATTTCTTCAAGATATTTAACATATTTTGTTAAATGCAAATTTTGAAGGCATGGGAGCCTTGAAAATACAAACATATGTGATCTACTTTTGATAAAATCTGATATCCTTGGAAGAGTATAAAATGATTTTTAGAAATCACTGCCCTGACATGTGGCAGCATGTCTTTACTCCTATGCTTTTGTTGTCTGGTAGAATGATATGGTTCTTACAGGAAAAGTCACCTATCCTAGTAGAATGATACGGGTTTTGTACTGAATATTATTATTTTTCTCGTTCTGTATTTTACTTAAAAACATCTCCTTGTAGATTGGTTCATTTAGGAAACATTGATGGTGTTCGGGAGGGCTTATGTTTTTTAAGCCCAATTTTATAAAATCTGTATGGGTAGTAAAGTCATTTACTTGGTCAAACCTTCCTTGTTTAGATGAGCTTATATGTTAGTTTTTCATAAGTTGGGGAAGCCCAACTTTTTGAAAATGGGCTTAAAAGCTAGCTTATTTAGGATGTCATCAAATATGTAGATATGGAAAAGCTAGCTTAGAAGCTAGTTTGACACCCCCAACACCCCGCCACCCCCCCCACCCCACCAAAAAAAAAAAAAAAAATTATGGTTCATACACTGACGCAGTGTTAGTGTGTCATACATGGTGTGAATAGCAATTGTCTGAACAGACATGAAGGCACCACTATATATATATACTCAACTCACAATTATATATTGTATATTAAAAGAACCTAAAACGATGTAGAGAACTACGAGCTTTGTGAAAGTGGGAATTGAATAATGGTTTCAATTCCAGGTGTATATCCAGGTGGATCGGACATATAAGCTTTGATTGGTGTGTCCTACATATCCTAAATGAAAGGGAAAAATATCTGATGTTTTTTATACCCAAGTCACTTTATCTTATTTTAAGATTGTGATGGTCTGACCCTAAATCATAAATTTGCCTAGACAATATATTTCAATATTTATCGAATGTGGAATCCTTGTTAGTGGCCAGATGATTGTGGATAATATTGTTCTATATTTCTGCCTTGCTTGATAACTTGATACCTGATGCTTTTATCTTGCAATGTGGAAATAATACAACGGTGCTTAAAAGAGAAATTTGGGATCACATACTTCTCTACACATAAGCAAATATAGTAGTTTTTAATTTGCATTATTGACTATATTCTTATAAAGGTTGATTTTGCTATCTACAGGGGGTACCTTATCCTTCAATACCCATGAATGAAAAGCCGAGACGTGTGGAACCGTATTTCTCTAGCTGGTGTATTAGAGCTGGTACGCTATCTGTTTTCTAATAGATATTTCATTCAATTCTTCACCGCCCAATAAAATTTCTGCGTC
>NC_033799.1:76511259-76539713 GCF_001876935.1 Asparagus officinalis | reverse complement strand
TCAAGTTCTGTGCAACTATCTTATGTTTAACTTTTCCCCCTTTGCTAATCATTCCTACAAAAGGAATCCTTCCATTGTTTTCAAAAGACTTTTGAAACCTTTCAGATAACTTCCAGAGGTATATCCTCTCCTCATCTGTTCCTGGCCTTCAGAAATCTGTAGCGATTTCTAAATAGATGTGACAAGTATTCTTATATGGTGGAGAAATATCTAGTGGGATCTGTACACTGGATGACGGATGGTACAAAGAAAGAAGGATTCTTGGATGAATTCACTCGTCTCCAATCCCTCCTATTTTACTCTGATCCATGATTGGGGAGTCCTCGGACTTTCAATGGAAAGTGTCCGCTCGTTAATTCCTCCTTGCTTGCTATCATTTCCTGAGCTATTGCCTAGTCCACCATTTTGCTTTCTGATATCCTTTCTAATGGCAGTGGAATCACGGAAACGAGACGGCCAGCTATCCGCATGTGAAGTGAGCCTCGTTCACTACGAAGACATGGGCATCCCCAAGGACGTAGCGAAAATGGGCGTTCGCCATGGGATGTGGGGGACCGTCAAAAAGCTACACAACGGCATGAGAGCTTACCAGCTCATGAGGAAAACAACCGAAGCCCCCCTCTCTCGTTGTGCGATGATGGCCCACATCACCACTAAGGTCTCCGTTGGCCGGTCTGCTCTTCCCTCAGACTCTGAGGACTCCGGTTCAGAGGAAGCTGGCAATGAACGTCATACTGGCATCACTCGAAATGATCATCATGGGCTTGGTTGGAAGTGGGTTGTTATTGGAGGCGTGGCTGTTGTTTGCGGGCTTCGTTCTGGACTCATTGGAAAGACTCTTCTCCTTGGAGCTGCAGGGAGACTGGCCAGGAAGCGGTAGTGTTAAATGTACTAACACTTCGGTGCTATTTCGGTATTACCACCCTGTTACTTTACAAAATTTCAAGATACCGTTCGCTCGAGATAGTATCGAAAAGGAAGGTGGGGGGAAAGTGCAATTAACCATTATCCCATCTTTGATCGGCAGGTGTAGCTATTTTGAGACGTCGAGAGATGTGAGGAGGGAGGAGGAATAAACTGCATATATTATGCATCAGATAGAGGATTATATTTTTGTATACTTTTCGCAACCCGTCGAAATGTCACCTTGGTAACTCGTTTCTCCTGTTTTTTGTGATAGTTTTTTTTTTCTTTTTCCTGTCATGTTATTGTTATTGTGGTACGTGTATTATATATAGTATATATTTGTGCAACGGCTAATTAGATGTTGCTGTTAAGATTCTCTTGTTCGTCGTAATGCCAGTTTAAGAGACAAAATTCGAAGATGCTCAGGGAAAAGTACAATTGATTGTGATTCATCTTTAGAAAGCAATTTTCATTGTTAACATTGAGATGTTGAGAGTAGAGGTGGCAACTTTTTGACGCAACCCCATCGCCCTGACGCTATTATTCGACCTGTTATTAACGGGTATGGGTCACGTTATATGAGCCGGGTCATACGTGGGGTGAGACTCTAAATACCTAGTTATTAATTGGGTAACATAAGGGTCACCTGTTTAACTGACCCATTATTATAATCGCTTACCTAAAGTAAGCTACATGCTCCTCAAAAAACCTCTTGCTTCTGACGATGACTTTCCTCTCTACGACCGTGGAGGGAGGTGACGAACAATGAGCGGCGGCGGCGAGCGGCAATTATTGGAAGGGAAAATTTGCAAAATAGACCGTTTTTATAAAGTAATTAGCGAAATAGACCACTTTTGAGAGTAATTAGCAAAATAGACCTCTTTTTGACAAAAGAGGTCGATTTTAAAAAAATGGCTTCAGAAAACATACGGGACTACTAGTCCCGTATGTTTAAAGCTAACTAATCTAATGATTAGTCCACTAATCATTAGATTAGTTAGCTTTAAACATACGGGACTAGTAGTCCCGTATGTTTTCTGAAGCCATTTTTTTAAAATCGACCTCTTTTTGGCCTATTTGCCAAAGAGAGGTCTATTTTGCTAATTACTTTTAAAAGTGGTCTATTTCGCTAATTACTTTATAAAAATGGTCTATTTTGCAAATTTTCCCTTATTGGAATGGGTCTGCTCTTTGACAGAGGGACATCAAGCCCAGGGCAGTAAGCGAACTGAAGTCGGTAGAGGACGGTTTTTACTTCGACATATTCTGATTCTATTTGAGTACAAATTTTTGATAGATAGATTTAATGGGCAGGTTCGGCAAATTTCATAGTGAGAAAGGTATAAAATTAGCATACGAACATTAAAGGAGAACTTCCGCGTGAAATTTTTTTACGGTTTACTAAGATGCTGATTTTAAATTATTCGAGGGAATATAAAATGCTCCGTAAAGCAACTGGGGATATGTAAGTGCTACACGGGTGAAACACAATGTATTTTAGTGCAATTTAGCCGGGAAAAAAACAAGAGTGAGCCGCATACGTATATGTGGAGAAAAACTTATGTCAACTTAAGTGAACCATCCACCAAAGTTTTTATCCTTTGATAAAAAGTCTCCTCATATTATGCACGTATCTCTAGGTATCATCAATGGATAGAAACTTCGGTGGATGGTCCACATAAGTTGACATAAGTTTTTCTCTACGTATATGATTATTTTTAACGTGGCAAATGCAGCCACAGAAGAGAATATTTCCAGCTCACCCGTGCGTTATCTTGGGCTACTTATAGTAACTAGGCTACGTGCCTCGCTGCCCTCGCTCTCCCTTTGGAAAAATGCCGCACGCTTTATTTGAAAGGCAGGGAAACTACTCAGCCGTTGCATCGCATCGCATCGCATAAAAAGCCAAAGCTCAGACCGAACATGAAGCGTGCGTTTAAGAGACAAAATCAGTGAGAGATCCACTTCTTACTTATCTTTTAGAAAAAAAAAAAAAAAGTAGAAAGAAACTCATGAGCGTGTAACGCCCACCTTTTTGAGGTCTCACCTCCGGAACGAGTAGGATAAATTTTTTTTTATTTAAAAAAAAAATAGCGAGAGAAGAAAAACCCTGAACTTTGAGATTTTAGGTGGGATTTTCTAATGTTGTGGGGAGATCCACAGAGGAAATTTTTGTTCTTGGTTATGTTGTGGGGAGATCCACAGAGGCCTATTCAAACTTTATTACAAAAACCGACCCACTTCCTCATCACGTCAGCATCGTGGCCGTAAAGCGGGTTGATTTTTTTTAAACGCGATCCTAATTGGTCGGGGTTGGCAACCCCGACTATTTTGGACCTCCCAAACAATTTGACAACCTAATTATTCAGGGTTGGCAATCCCAACCCCGACTATTTTGAACATCGCCGACAATTTCGCAACCTAATTAGTCGGGGTTGGCAACCCCGACTATTTTTCGAAATGGTCGGGGTTCCCAATCTCTGACCAATTTAAATAGGTGCTAAAATAGTCGGGGTTACCAACCCCGACTAATTAGGTTGCCAAAATAGTCGGGGTAGGATCGCGTTTAAAAAAAATTCGACTCACTTCCTGCCCACGATGTTGACGTGGCTAGAAAGTGGGTCGATTTTCATAATTAACTTTGAAGTGGGTCGAATTTGGGGGAATAAAATTGGTAATGCGTTTAATTTGAAAAATTCTTCTTCCGTAAGACTCTCCAAACTTAACAAGAGGGGTTTTGTATGTCTTTAAAAGTTCCCGAAGGTTCCGCGCAAATTACCCCGAAGTACAGGGGCCCTTTGGTGAATTTTCCCAAATGAAAAAAAGGCGGAGGACCAAATCTACGATTATCAAACATGGCGATGGCCTTCACGTAAAATCTCCCGCTTCTTCCCCCTTTTTCTCTTCCTATAAATACCCCCTCTCTCCTCCCTTTTACAAAGCTCGAGACCTCTTTCTCCGCGAACAGTATCTTCTCCCGAGAATTTCCTCTCGATTCCCAAACCCTAACCCTAATCCTCTCCCATGGCGAACCCGCCGCCTGACGGAATGAACGACGACTTCTTCGACCAGATCTTCTCCATGCCGGCGGCCTACGGTGGCGGTAAGCGTATCCGCGACGATGATCAGGAGGTGAAGAGAAATCCGTCCGAAGCGGTGAGCGGATCTTTTTCACGCTTTCCCAAAGAAAAAAGTCCTATTTTTGCGGTTCTTAATTATTGGTCCCCTTAAACCCTTCATCTTTTTAAATTGCTCCCTCCTCAAATTAGTCATGGTAAGGTGCCCTTTCCATGTTGAGCTAATCTTTCATGTTTCCAAAACGAATCTAAAAGGAGGGAACGTTTAAGGGACCAATATGTAAAAGATGCTGCGTTTTTTTAGCTAAATGCCCTTAAATTGACGTTTATGACATTTGCAGGAGAGAGAGCATCCGGTGCAGTTGACGAGCTTGTTCCCGCCGTACGGACACGGCCAGGTTCATCACATCCGGCCTAATCCTCCTCCTCAAGTCAGCTAACTTTACCCCTTTTTTTCTTTTTTAAGAGTGATATAATTGATACATTTTTTTTGGTTAAAAAAACATTTAATTATTTATTTGTTATTGCTTTGATTAGGTTCTTCATGGGCAAGCACTGCAAGGCACAATGAATGTAGCTCCTCAACCTCCAGCTCCTCGGCCGAGAGTGCGTGCAAGGAGAGGCCAGGCAACCGATCCTCATAGCATCGCAGAGCGAGTAAATTACAATTCTTTCTAACCTTTCCGATGTTGAATTTGTTAATTTTTGAGTTCACAGTAGGAGATTTGTTTGTGATATTGTCTTTTATCGCTTGCTAGAAAGTGATGGGGGGAATTTGTTATGTGTGATGCTTTGTGCATCTTTAACACTTGCCTTTTGTTGTCGGGTTATGTAGCTGAGAAGAGAAAGAATTGCTGAAAGGATTAGGGCATTGCAGGAATTGGTGCCGAGCACGAACAAGGTAATGTATTGTGTACTTTTGGCTATATTGAAAAAAATAAGGAATTCAATTTGCCAATTGTTTATACACATGACATCATAATCATAAAGTGATCTGGAAAAGCAAGTTGGTGGAGTTGCAAAGGAATTTATCTAAAACATAAACCAGGTGAACTCATTTATTTGGGTTCGTGTGAAAATTGAGGTACTAACTGGAATCATGCAATAATTTTTGATATTGTTGACAAAGATCAGCTGCACATTGTAACAAAATTATATTTTTATTTCTCATCCTTTCATACTTTTAGTATTAGCGCTTAAGCAATTTAGTCTTTTTCTCTTTGCGGTTCCATGAAATCACTTAGAAATAAAGGTCCAAGCGCAAGGCACTCACAACCCAGCAAAATTGTGTGTAGAACATGTCCAGGAGCCTCCATGTTTTAGTTCTTTTTGTTTAAAATAATCATCACGTGCTAATTGGTAATGTAACAATGCGGTAGTGCATATAAAGAAAATTGTACAAATATGCAGTGGTTGTAATAATGTTGTCAATATATTGAAAATATTTAAGTCTTCTTTCTATGGAAAGCTTTCTTTCTTTCTTTTTTGTGTTCGGCATATAATGCTCTTAAATTTTAAGTTTGTTCTCTTTTACTTTACACAAATGAAGATTATATTTCACCCAGAGTTGAAGAGAATCGATCTTGAAATGCCAACTCTTCTTTTACTGTAAAATAAAGGCATGTATATCTGCCGGTTACTAAATCTAAATGTGGTCCTTCCTTCTGTTTTGCAGACAGACAGAGCAGCCATGCTTGATGAAATTGTAGATTATGTGAAATTCTTGCGCCTCCAAGTCAAGGTACAATACTGCAAACCAACAAGTTAAAAGCCACCACATTCAGAGACAATCCTCGTATATTAGAAAGACGTCTTATCATAGTAGTGGTTATCCATTTCATTCTAATGTATAGGAACTGCTCTTCAATTATAACCTTCTTCATGTTTTTTTTTAAGGTGAATGCCCTTCCTCTCATGAATAAGAGTTTCTCATAGTTTATTGGGGGCAATCCCTGATTCTATGATCTCTATCACATGGGTTGTTGGGGACAAGCCTTGAATCTATGACCACCCCCATCACATAGGTTTTCACCAACTAAGCACAGTTCCTTTGTTACTGTCTTTATATTTACATCTGAAATAACTAATCTTAGTCTGTAAGATATGATTTTCTGCCTGTGGTTTTAGTCGAGTAGGGAATAGGACAAAACTTCAAAACAGCCCTATTTGCAAACTTAATCCCAAAAACCAACCTGTTTCACCTTTATTTGCAAAAAACGATTTTGAAAAAAAGTTCACAAACTTCACGGGAGTTGAAGTCCCATGAAGTTTTTTACATAACAAACTTCACGGGACTTCAACTCCCGTGAAGTTTGTGAACTTTTTTCTGAAACTAGGTCGGTTTTTGCAAATAAATGAGAAACAGGTCGTTTTTGGGATATTAAGTTTGCAAATAGGGCAGTTTTGAAGTTCTGTCCGTAGGGAATATGATCACGGTACTAATATACTATAACACATAACATAGAAATTTCTGTGAATCCACTGACACACAAACATGCCAGTTCCTAAATTCTACTATCCCCTTATTCTCTTTAATTTATCTTATGTTTTTTGTATATCCGCTCATACACAAACATAGAAAGTAGAGAAGGAATATAACCAATGCTGTAATACATTTTGGAGCAGAGTCTACGTGCATCCAAGGAAATTCGCTTGTTTTTTAAAATTAAATTGATAGTGGTTATTACTCTGTAAAACAATTCTTCTTGGTTCACTTAATATATGAGCAAAAGAATTATTGGCCTACTTATTTGTATGAGTTAGTTTTCTTGTTTGTCAGGTTCATAGTGCATCACAACATTAGCTATTATTTGCAATAGCCACATAGTAATGATGTTTTTTACGTTCTTTAAACATCTATGGTTCCATACTTTCACATAAAATTCGAAGCAATTTGCTTCATCTACCAAACTTGCCAGTCTGCATAGTTTGTGCAGGTGCTGCTGCTGAATTAGCACATCTTATCTGGGAACTTTTTATAACCATTATACAATTTTTTGCAACTAACATAAGAGTTGGCGTTGTAAGCCTTGTAATTTGGAATGATATTGTTTTGAAAATTTTCCCTCAAATAATCTTAGTCCCTTTGGGCCACTGTACAGGTCATCATTAATTCTTTATATAAATGACAGGTTCTAAGTATGAGCAGGTTAGGTGGCGCTGGTGCTGTTGCGCAGTTGGTAGCTGATATCCCCCTGTCCTCAGTTGAGGTAATAAATAATCTGCGAATCAAATATTATGATTGCAGCTACCTAGAAAGTTGAATGTGCTTTTCCCTTCTCACTTGTTTACATTGCACTCCATGCTATTTTTATATTATTGATCAGTGCAACGCATCTTGGGATTTCATCTTTTTTAATGAATTACAACTTTACCACCTTTGTTACTAATGCTACTGTCACAATCGTTTTTTTGTTGTTATAATGAAATAGTAGTTTTTCTGTTAACACTTACAATTCATTAAACTTTATATATTGATAGTGAATTGTGCTGAAGCAATCAATCAGTCAAAATATGTTGAATAAAATTTTCTCTGTATTTGGCCAACATATGAAGTTATCATTCTCCAATTGAGTGATAATTTCTGCATGTCAAACACTAAACTAACTGTTCCTATGGAAAGTATGGATCGTCTGCTAGTGTTTGTGCTCTTATGCACGACTGACAAGACTCTTTTTTGGGTATAAGTCATTTGAGATGTGATCTAATGCGGTAGTCATATTAGGCTTTCAAGAAAACAGTACGTATTTTGCTGCCAATATCTGTTCCCCATTCATGTATGGAATATAGTGCTTCATGTCATTCTTATTAACTTTCTTTACCATTTGGGATCTCTGTCCCTATTTGATAAACCAGAATATGCTCCCAAATTTAATGTTTGTCGTTGCATTCGCTATGCTTTGCCACGCATTATTACTCATACCACTACATATACTTCTCGAGTAAACAGTGTCATTTTCATACGTCCCAACATTTTTGTCTCCTGAGATAGTCCATATCATAGGCCCTCGAACTTCTTTTAAATCAATCGGCAACACCAACTACCCCCACAAACTCATCCTCCCACCAACACACACTACTACATGCGCGTGCAGACACACAAACCAGACCAACAAAGAAAAAGAGGAGAAGGAAGGAAAAGGACAGCAAAACAAAGAAAAGAAGCTCATCAACATGTTCTGCTTTCCTTGTATAATAAAATGCTTTAATGAGGCGGTAAGCCTCCATAATTTATTTGCTGGAGAGGATCCAACTGGTTCTCAGTGAGAAGCATGAGGTGGCTAAGTCGTACAACTAGCACCTTCTTTTCAATTAAATTTGAATTGTGAATTTTAAAGTAGGTTATCTAGTAGATCATTAGTGGACAACTTTTTACAATCATTTGGCATTCTATTTCTTCTTGAGTTAACCAATCACTTACTCAATTCTGTGGAATATTTTATTCTACATGCTTCTTGACTATTCAATAGCATGCTTGGTGTCAAGATCATCTCTTAGAACGAAAAAGAGGAAAAGGAAGGAAAAAGGCAACAAAACAAACCACACACTCGTGAATGTCTTTTTTCATTTTATAATAGACTGCTTGAATGATTGGGGAAACCTCTATTGATTTTTGTTGAAGAAGGTCCTTACTGGTTCTCAGTGCGGAGCATGAGGTGTCTAAGTTGCGCGACTAATCCCTTCTTTCAATTAAATTGGAACTCTGAATTCTAAAGTAGATTATCTAGCAGACCATGAGTGAGCAACTTTATGTAATCATTGCCATTTTAGTGCAACCAATCATTTATTATCCTCAATTCCTAGAATATTTTATTCTTCATGCTTCTTGACTATCGAATAGTATGATTGAACCTATCTCATGTTCTTTTCTTTCTTTATTTTGTTTGTTGACACCAGGGAGGAGACACAAGCGATGGAAGGACCACGCAACAGGTATGGGAGAAGTGGTCAACCGATGGCACGGAACGCCAGGTAGCAAAGCTAATGGAAGAAGATATCGGCGCTGCAATGCAATTCCTCCAGTCCAGAGCCCTCTGCATTATGCCAATCTCCCTTGCAGCTGCAATCTATCACACTCATCCCCAGCCTGAATCTTCGTCAGTCAAACCCGAACCCAACACCCCTTCGTAAACTTGGACCTCCTCCCATCTGATGCCACTGATAGTATTAACCTTCTATTCCTATAGAAGAAAATCATACAGGGAGGTACGAGAATCTGACACGTGCCCCCCGCCCCCGAGCAGAAATCTTAAAGCTATTGGTTAATAATAACCACCCAACTTCAAATTTTCGACGAGACACATGTAGATATGTTGTGATCTCCTCTCTCCCTACAAGACTTTCTACGGATGGCCCCCCCATAGGATTGTTTCCGTTCCCCTCTGAGGTTCTTTCCTTGCTGTCGTCAAAGGCGGTGTTAGATTGCAAGGGAACGGAAAGAGGGAGAGAATCTATACGTATACTACTAGTCAAATATATCCAAAACTTTGAGCGCTTTTTTCAGGGGAGAGGAAAAGGGGAGGGCTTTAGTAGTAGGTCTTTGCCTGCTATTATTTTGCTTTTTGGTGGGGGGGGTGTATAAGTGCGCTAATTGATGACCACTTCAGTGGACTGGTGGGGAGCTCTTTTTTTTTGGCTTTTGCTTGTGGGGTGTGGGCCCAGCTAAAAGGCATGGATGTGTAATTGTGTATAGATTATCTCATGTTTTTTTTTTTTTGTCTTTTGATAGAAATGGGAAGGAGGTTCAAATGGATGATGATGGCGATGATAAAGTGGTGGTGGTGGTGGTGGTGGTGATAGTCTCCTCTTTTACTTATATTAGTGATGATGATATTGGGGGGTTGAGTCAAGAAAGTTGGATCATGCACATTAACTTGCTTGGTAGTGGATGTTGATTGTGTCTCTTGAAAACAAAATTGCGTACAGGGCCCTTCTATGGAGTTAGGAGATCATCATACAAGTGTCTGGTGTAGGACTTTAGAGCTGGTGCTCGCGCTAATAAGAAATTTCTTCTAATCGTTCTGACGTAATATTCTGATTCAATTGATACTGTATAATGAGTTGAGCGCGCTGGTTTAGAAATTAGAACTCCTTCCTCCTCTTATGATCCTTCTTCACGAAGCCCCTCCCCTCTAATGGGATTTTTTTTCGTATCGCCTTGATTTTTCTTTTTTTAACAGGTCATTGTGTGGACAGAGACCCGAGTCAAGCATACGCGTCTCCTTGTTTGTCGAAAGCCAGCTAGTCCATGGCACACTGCTATCTACGGTGGTGCGCGATGAGCGTGTAAATACTTCTCAAGGCTGTTGGATATGCTTCTGCGTCAAGATCTGTTGTCGAACGAGGGATATACGGCAAGCTAATAAGCCTGTAAACGTCCAAGTTTTGCAAAAATGTATTTTCTGACGCGATAAGACGTCGAAGCTTTCGCAAAAATATAATTTCTGACGCAGTATCTGAAATTATTGTCCAGTTGTAATTCGTAATGCATCAAGTTCTTGATATTGGTAAAAGGAGTCTGATAAATGTTGGGTGATAGGTCACGTTCTCGGAGAAATAGTGAAATCGCCTTTCCTGCTCTTCACCCAAACAGGCTTTATAACAATCTTTTGTCAAGCGTACCTTGATTATACTTTGGAAATGGAGCTAGAGCTAGTAAGCAATCCTTTGTCAAGCGAGTCTTGATTATACTTTGGAAACGAAGCTAGAGTTACTAAGCAAAGCTTGATTACATTGTGGAAATGACAGAAAGTTGACAAATAAATGATAAAGCTTATCATGCTTAAAATAAAAAAATTCAAAACAAAACAAACAAATGATAGATCCTATTACACATAATAAAAAAAAAACATTTCATTTATTACAATTTTGGTCAATATAATAATATCAACACGAGATTGACGCGCGAGAAAGAAATGACATATTCTTCTGCTCGGCCATAGATTTAGTAAATTTCCAATATCCCGCGAGACATCAGTTAAATAGTATAATTTTATAATTTAATAAAATTTTTGCAACACCTACCCGTTATACCCTCATTTAACAATTCCTCTTGATTCTCATTTTCCTTATCATGTTTATCGTGCTGTAAAACACTTTTCTCCCGGTTTCGCACCAAAAAGAACGAATGAAGAGCGTGGACTCGCATTTAGTATGTTTATTTATTATTATTATTTTATAAGGGGGAAATACTAATTAATTGCAGGGCATCATCAGGCGCCGCTTTAAAACATGTAAACTACACGTTTATGAGAGCCGTTTAATAAAAAGTAATTTATCCCCTTTAAGAAACCTCAAGATGCCTCTCGGGGAATCTTGTACAGAATACTACTATTCGCTAGTTTTTTTTTATTCTCTCCGGAGATAATGAATATATACTTTACGCTCATTTGATCGGTTTTGACCAAATTGAACCCCACTAATTCCGTTTGCTTAGGTTCCAAACTTTGAACGGTCGCGGTTTCAAATTTTCTCTTTTTAGGGCATCTCCAACAGCTTTTTTAAAATTTTTTCTAAAATAGAAAAACAAAAATCATATTCTTTAAATTATTTTAACACCAACTCCAACAGCTTCCCCATTTTGAAGAATTCTTTTTTTTCCTCTAAAAATTTGAAGAATGCTGCAGATTTGAAAAAGCTTCCCTATTTTTTCTCCTCCATCCCTATTTTGGGGAATGAGATGAGGAATCTGTTGGACCAAAAACCTAACTATATTCTCCAAAAATGGAAAATAAGAAAGCTGTTGGAGATGCTCTTACCTCCGCCGACGTAGAAATTAAGAAGAGCGCAATATTATTTTCAAAATATATAGAAAGATGCGCATGATCCTCTTCGTCCTCTATGGCAGTTGCTGTTCACAGAATTCCGAACCAAAGCAAGGAAAAGAAATTAGAGCAACAGCAACCAATGACCTCCTGTAAATAATAATAAAAAGAAAGAAGGTCCTCCTCATTGTAAAGGTACAGTTTTCTAGAATGCACAAAAGAAAAGTTCAATTATGAGGTAGCAAAAACTATTACAGAGAATTTGCTTCTAATAACTAGGAAGAATCACTTTTTTTCACTGCCTAATATCTGAGATCTGTTGTAGGGAGAGCCTAACTTCCTAAGAACAAGCTTTACTCGCTTCAAAATAAAGTCTAGCTTTTCCATTTTTGCTTTATCCTAAAAGAAAAATCACAACAATTACTACCTATACTGCCCATTTCTATTCAAAACCATATCATACCATTTATATTTTTCACCGTCTTACTCATTAATTATTTTATATGAACCGGAATAAGTAAATTACCAGCAAAGAAACCTGCATGACATAATAATAGACAGGTGCAGAGCATTGTAGAGATAACGTTACACAAGTCTCATCCATGAGTATCAGATACATAAAAAAAGTGGGGCTACAAGTTGAAACCGAAAAAACTATGGTCACCGATTCAGATGGAATAAAAGAGAGTGCACCTCGCACACAAACGAATGATACTGTGTAGATACTGTGATCATCGAGCATGCCCCTTTCGCTGCTTTTTGGAAAAGAAGCGAGGAAAGAACATATAGCATCAGCGCCATTTAGATCCGACATTATCCTCGGTTCATGCCTGAGAAGATGAATGTCAAAAAAAAAGGAAGAAATAACAAAGCAGCTGCAAATAATTTAGAAGTATACCATAAATGCATACATAAAAGATTGAGTTAAAAGAAATAACATGCTAAGAACTAAAAGCATCACAAAATTCACTTTATTGAATCTCGAATATACCAAAAAAATGATGTAGCTTGGAATGTTCAGAAGCATGCATCAGTCTCACTACCCATTGAGAAAAGAATCGATACAGAAAATTACTTTAAGCAAGTGAAAAGATAGATGGAAAAAAATCCCCATCTGCAACTTCGTCTAAAGCTTGTGCTGCCTTCCTCAGTTATCGAGTTTCTTTCCAATCTAGAGTATAAAGTATGGAATCTGAAATTGATGTTGAAATGCAATGGAAGGTTAATCATTCTAAATGTTAGAAGAGGAATGGAAGCAACTTATCGATCCACATTTAACATGTCTAATGCTTCAGAGATGGAGACAGGATTTTCATTCAGCTTGGGCACAAAATTCTCAAACATGATTTTTCAAAATGAAAAATATCGATCATTTTCATAAAACGAGCGGAGTTTTTTCTAAGACAAAAAGAAAATATATAAAGAAAAAATTTTACATTCAATTATTCAAACGATTACATCTAATATTCACTTCTAACTTGCTGTTACCAAATGAATTAAATTACATATGGTCGTGAATAAAACTTGTAGAAACATCAATTCATCAAATATTTATAGATAAGTAGTTAAGTAAACTAGTGAAAATTTCATGTCTTAAAATTTCATAAGAGCAAGATGACAATTTGCAACTAAAATATGCCAGAAATATTAACAAACCTTAAATAAAGTAAAACAACAATTACTTATCAAAAGTGTCATTAGAAGTGTAGAGCAAAATCTGTGCAGTTATTCAAAGAGAGATAGTGGAGGTTAATAATGGAGATTGTATAGGGGATAAAAACTATGAATTATGGTTTATAGTATTTTCCCCCTCTCAAATTTCTTAGCCAAAAAATCCTTTTAGGGAGAGAGGAGTCGACCCTAACATAGACTTCATGGTTTAATTCAATTAGAATGAAGATTCTTTTAATTTAGTTTTGATTAGGGATTGATTACCGTGAAAAAGTTTTTATAATTCAATAGTTGAGCTTTAATGCTAAGGGAGAAGTTTTTGGTGATATACAATGAAAACGAGATTTTAGGTTGGGCATTCTCCTTAATTACTGGGTGTAATGGGTATTTAATTTAGGATGTGTGGTAATTTAAGCTACATATAGTAATAGTAACTTCCTCAAATTCCAGGTTGGGCATGTGGCACGTGGCTAATACATGGATCCAGCCCCCTAGTTCTTCAAGTTTTATCATACCGTTAAATTGCCTCTTCAATCTAAGGCTACTCATAATGCATAATGTTCCTAGCTATAAAGCAGTACTCTCATGTGTTTAAGGAGATTCTATGTTTTATTGCCATGAACCGTCTAGTTTGAAATATAATTGTATTTTCGTGTTTCACAGTTTTCCTATCACTTGAAGCTCCAATATAGTACTAGTATAATCTCCTAAAAGTTTTGGGTTTAAATGTGCCTTGTCTTAAGGTCATTGAGGGAGGCGATGCTCCTGAACGTGCAGAGCCAGATAGGAAACGAACTGTGCTCAGTTATCTCAGGCAGTGTTATCTCGTGCGCATTGAGGCAATCGCCACGGGAGCTGAGCGCTTTGGGGCGCCGGAAATGCGCCTTGCATGAGGTGCAGGGCGCATCGCGTAAGCAAGGCAGATGCCTCGTTGCGCTGCGGTGCGCCTCATTTCACCTTGCACCTCACTACTACTTACCATTTTTCCAATTATTTTTACTACATTTTATTCCTCCTCTTACTGCCTCTTTTGCCTTTGTTCCCTCACTCTTTCTTCTTTTCCCCATATATTATTCTCAATTTCTCTTTTTTCTCAGTTATTCTTACTACTTCTATATCAGGAGGATTAGAACATTGATTAAGAAATCACAAACTATTATTCTATATATCATGATATCAGTTATTAATAATGTTAGTGATTATGAATGCATGATTTCATAGCAAATGCTCTCTAATATTTTTTAACGTGATTAATTACTGAATATATGGAAGGGTAGAGTTAAATTGACATTAACACTCTTTTTAGTTTTTAACTAGTGCTAAGATTATGAAATAAGACGTTATTTTGTGATTTGATAGGTGGTTATTATCTTAACATATTTTTCCTACCAAAAGTCAAAAGCATGTCGCTTGTTTAATTTGATTTATTTATCAAATAATTTTGTTTGTGGTATGCGCCTCGCTTCATTGAGGTGCGATCATCACCTTGTGCCTTGTGCATGATGCACGTAAGAGGACTTTGCGCCCCGCATTGTGCCTTGCGCCTTGATAGCACTGGAAGTACGAGTAACGGTGAAGTCCATACGATGTCCAACGGTGACAGTAAGAGCAGGTTACGAGCAAACGTTATAGTAATGGCTCAAGTTCCTCGCATTCTCATGAGAAGGAAAAGAAAAGAAAAAGGGTCCAGCGAGCTTTATGGGCATGACAGCTGAATGATTCATGAACTGTGTTGATGGTTTGTATGTGATATGGTCTATATCTCTTGGTTGATGGATGATAGTTAATTCTAGACATGGTATGACTTGGGGTATAAATCATCGAGTTTCTTTGAAGTTAGTGATGGTCAGTGTTGTAAATAGCGGCCAATAGCGGGGCTATAGCGGCGCGAATAGCGGTCGCGGCCCTTCAGCGTTACGCGTAGGGGTTTCGTGTCTGGCTTAAGCGGGAAAATCCGCTATTCATTAGAATAGCGCGTAAAAGCGGATTTTAGCGGGTTAAAAGTGGGTTTTCACGGTTAAAAGCGGATTCTCGCGGTTTAAAGCGGATTTTCGCGGTTAAAAGCGGCTAAACCCGCTATCACACATATTATGATGCTATACTTCTTGAATTTCTTCATAGTTTCATTCATACAACAAGCCTACTAATTGTTATTTACTGATAATACAAGAAATTTACAACTAATTGAATTTTTAGATTTTTTATGAATTTTCTTATTATTTAGGATATTTAAATATATTTAAATTTAACCGTTATTTGACTGTGCGCTATTTGCTGCGATTTCGACGCAATAGCCCGATATAGCCTTAACGGTACCTCGCCGCGACGCGATCCGCTATCAGCAACCTTGGTGATGGTATTAAGATTGAGGTAGAGTGCAATGTCCAAATGATCCAGAAGTTCTGACCAATGTGGAGCATGATGCGATCACAGTGGTCTACGTGAGATAGGTTGAGTGATCAAGCGTGTTTGTTTGGAAGACAATGATGACTGTACCCGCATTTGTTCAGGAAGTTGGAGCATGTAGCATGCGTGGAGTTAGTCTAAAAAGTGAATAACGAGATTATCATATCTTGGTTGTGTGTAGCCTGGAGGATCGTGCAAGGGCTAATAGAGCCGGCAAGCAAGCATGAGCGAGTTATACACTTGGAGACGGTTGCATCCAGCTTGGGGTTATAAGACAGATGGAGTTCATGTCTAGTTTTGAGAAAGCGCTGCAAGAGGAGCGCCGAAATAAGCGAGTGAATTGACCAACTATCCGGCTCAGTTTTAGTGGCAAAAAGCACTTTGGACTTTGGGCATGCTACAGAAGTGGAGTCACAACTACGCGTGACAGAGAGCTATGGTGCACTTGGGTGTAAGTGCAGTCACTCCGGTTTACTATGTGGGATCTTCGTTTAAATTACAAGAACATGGTAACAACAAGAAAGTTCTATCAAGATGGTTATTTGATACTCGAATTGTATGGTGAAGTCAAAAGAAATTAAAAGACTTGAATGTCTTCTTGAACTTAATAATTGAATAACAATATTTGAAAGTTGATTTGAAAGTGGAGAATTAATTAGGTGAAGAAATCTAAGGCCTAATTTGATACGCCGGAATGAGTGGGAATGAAATGATAATTCTCACTTCTCATTCCTTTATACCAAACACAACCTTTTTTGGAAGCTAGAATGCTCATTCCCACTTCCCCTACATTCCCTAGTGGGAATGAGCATTCCTAATGAGATGATAAGCAATGAACATTCCCACTTAAGTTGGAATTAAGAAAATGCATAACTTCTAAATATGCCCATTTCTGTTTCATTCTCTAAATTCCGTTCAAGCGTGAGAATGGAAATGAGCATTCCGTCCCAACACTAATTTATTCTATTCCTTGCTTTATTCCATTCTCACTTCACTAGATTCCCACGTACCAAACAATGTGTAAGTGCCTAATTCTACCGTTATAAAAGGAGGGGAGGGGTATAAGAAGCCATCAAGAGTCTTGGTTTTCCTTTACAATCGTCGGTATTCTATAATTGTATTAGGTAGTGATTGGGATCATCAAACATATAGTGGGTTAGTTGGTAGAAGGCTTTGACTCGGGTGTGAGTGAGAGAACTGTCTCCTTTACTTTGTACTGTTATCTTCAATAGTGGAAGTTTCTTGTCGCACTGCCCCTTGGCTGCTTAGGCCAAACAACATAAATATTGGTCTCTATTATATTATTTTCTTTCCTAGTCTCGGGTAGGGTTGATTTTAACCCAACAGAGACCAAACACATCCGTGATTTTTGGGCCTTCACATCATTACTGTAAAGCTAGATGGAAAGAACTAAATAGAAGTTCGTGTTTACTTTCATTGGTGCAACAGAGACCAAACATATCCGTGATTTTTTGGGCCTTCAGATCATTCTTGTAAAGCTAGATGTAAAGAACTAAATAGAAGTTTGTGTTTATTTTCATGGGTGCAATAGGAACTAAATCTATTAATTAAGCCAAAACAATTTCTTCCAATGATAGTTTAACTGGTATTTGTTGATGATAAAGCCGCTAAAGAATGAGAACAAGGTAATTACTTGGCGATGACCTTATTATGCAATATTACAAAAGTTGTCAATTCTGCTAGTTCATATTTCATGACATTACAAAGGATATATGTGAGGCATTTTATGATATTTCCTTTGCAAAGCAAAATGCATTTCAAATCTTCGATGCATATGAGGATACCTTTATTTGAACAAAGAGGCACATGTTTAGATAAGTATCATGGCTACTTCAAAGGTATGATTGATGAACTTAAATAATATCAACCTTCTACGCATGAAATTATTGAAACTCTCAAGAATATGTTTCGTATTAGGATCGAGCTCTTCTTTGAAACCACCCCTCTCAAAGATCAAGTCACTTCCCAACATAACACTCATTGGGCATTGTTTGGAAGAAGGTGAGGATAACATCACTAAGGCATGATTTGAAAGGAGGTGAGGTGAGGTGAGGTGAGGTGAGGGACAATGAAAAATGAACTAGAGAGAGAGTGAGTGAGAGAGAGGGAGAGAGAGAGAGAGAGAGAGAGAGAGAGAGAGAGAGAGAGAGAGAGAGAGATTTCCCCAAACTGGAAGGGTACAAGAGGACAGAGAAAGTGAACTACAAAAGCATCCACCCCCGCACAGCCCACCTTCAACCCCAAACATGAAAAGTAAAAGGGATATACATCCCTCCACCTCATTGCATCACACCTCACCTCCCCTCATCTTCCCTCCTCAAAATCCCTAGCAAGCCAAGCCTAAACCCCTAACAAATAAAGCCTGAATAGAGTTGATGTGTTCATACACATGAGACCTGCCTAGGATATACTTAATGAGGATCACCATTATCTGTTATAATATCATGTTTCACTAGGTAGATCGAGTTTACTTTCAATAATAATCAATGAAGAAGCATTTGAAAAAATAGACAAGTTCCCTGAGCATCCCAACACATCGTTTATGTGTACTAGCAACACTTATCAATCTTCCTGTACTGATCATATTGTAATTTACTAATTTATCACGGCATCCATATAAGTAGGCTCATCCACCATGGATTACTGATCTCTGACAAAAGATTTGGAGGTGATCTGTGACAAAATGCAATAAATATAAAATGGAGATGAAGAACAATTCAGACTACAAGGATCAAGATGCTAGTGTCACCAAAAGATAGCTAACAATTTACTTGGATGATATGCTAGAATCTATTTTTTATTTATTATCTAAGATGATTTTAAGGTCCAGACTGAAAAAACAGCAAGCATCACCAAAGTATTAATAACTGAATGAAAATAAACATATGAATTGGTCTGATAAAATGAGATGTCCGTGGGTTTCCAGGATAGTTGAGATCGCCTGAGGCAAGGCTACTGAGTACAATCCGGCCTTGTTTTCAGTTAAGGAATCAGGAATGTATTTTGCCTAACAGATTTTTCTGAAAACATATAATAGCACCTAAATCAATATTAGTTTCACTTTGACTATTTAGGTAATATCAAGTACTACCAATTTTTTACTATGATTAAGTTTAAAGAACAGGAAACACATTAAGAAAATGATTAGCTCAATAAACTTGTGGTGTTACTCTTTGTTGTGAAGCAAATATAGATCAGCAAACAAGGAAAGAATAGTAAACAAAGGATTTAGCCGAACCTGCTTTTTCTTCTTAGGCCTCCTCTTACGACGAGGTTTATGAGCATCAGAGTTTGAACTCAAATTGCTATTATGGTCTGTCCTTGACTTTAGTGAGCCGTGATTTCTGTGGGAAGGGCCACTTCTACTGTTTGATGTGTTGCTGGATGTGGAAACTTCAATTTTATCTAAAGAACGATTTCTGCTTGATGGCAATGCCCGTGGTGGAGGCATGAGAACTCGAGCGGACATCTGTCTCTGCATAAATCGATGAGACCTATGTCAATGAGAATTGTTGAGGAAAATAATTAACATCAAAAGTAAGAAGCATGCAAAAGCAACCTGATCCTTTTCATCGCTGGACATGCCAGATGCTGCTTTGCCAGAAGTACTTGATGCTGGTTCTCTACAAAACATGGATTAAGAAATCTCATCATCAAGAAAGTTCAATTTATTGCTAAGCCAATCTGTTTGATAAAAAATTTGAGTTGAAGTATAGACTAAATAAATCAGATCAAAATACAGTACAGTATTTCTTCATGATAAAACAAAGGTACCATTAAAATGGTAACATGTAAAATACTTCTCCATGAAAATTAGTATGTCCAACATACTAGGACTGTCCATGCATGTCCAACATTTATGTATAAACCAGTATTCACCTTCAAAATATGTATAAATGAAGAATGTTATGCCCCCTTATTATGAAAGTTATGCTCATACATTGTGTTGCTAAAATTAAGCTTTGTCAGTATATGATATATACATATATTTACTAGTCAAAATACACATAGAAGAAATGTGCACATGTAGCATATCCTCATGTATGGACTGCGAACAATTGCCATATCCTACGATTCATCTATATCGAAACACAATACTAGCATTCTTTCTGAGGTACAAACGTACTGTGGTAACATGGACTACTTCTCATTTTCACCTAAGTTGATTTTATGGAGATTCTAAAAGGAAGACTTGCATACAAGGTTTTTGAAAGAGGAGCTCATTGAAAATGCGATTTTGTACATCAGCACTTGGCAATAATGTCAAAGTGCCGAGGTTAAACGGATCAGTTCTTGAGGTGTCAAAAGCACCCAGGTGCTCATCTGAGGTATGCAAGAGAAGGTGTCTTTTGTGCCTCACCTTTGTTTTGAACTTTGAAGGGCTTATTCAGCCCAATTTAACACAGTAATTTACTTAATTTATGTGCTATTACTTCAAGTGTACTCCAATGAGCCACGTTATATCCTTTTAAAAAGGGTAATACATTAAGCCAGATTAGGACTTATTAACAATCATGACTCTTTAATTTGCTCTCCTTCTTTCTTCATTGGCCTTTGGTGGAAATCTCTAGGCCTCTTTGCACTGGTGGCCACTAACAATCACCAACTACGAACAACCACCATTGACAAGGTAAATTTATTTGGTTTTCATTAACTTTGAAATTTGCTTTCATGTCTATTTCTTTGTTATTTTTTTAGTTTAATTTTTGAGGTAGTGTGGTTTGGTGGCATGTCACATCTTGAAAATTAAAAGTTCAAATTTTGTCACTTAAATTACGGATGTCAATAGTTACTGGAAAACTAGTTCGTATTTAATACTTCTCAGTTACTATTTTATTTAAATGATTTATGTCTTGTTAATTATCATAGTTTCTGATTTCAAGCATCCTGTTGTGATCCATCTATATACCTTTTCATTTATTGAGATTATGTTTGATTGCATATTATTTGTTTTATTATCATTATTATAATAATTATTTTTATTATTTTGAATACTTATTGCATTGGTTCACTCAGGCAATTGTTATTTTTAGGACATGTTGCCTCAGGCTGCATAGAACCTCATTGTTTTCACCTTCCCTTTCGCCTTTCAAACACAACGTACAGAAAAAAGGCCAATGGTTGGTTACCCTCCATAATCATCCTATGTGGGCACTAATTTGCACTTCCGAGATAAAAGCCATATGGTAATGGATAAAGAGATAAATATAGTATGCACCATATACTTTGTAACAACTTCAGGCACCTCCCAAAATCATGATTTACCCCTAATTTCCTTCTGTAGTTTCTTTATTTATCTACTTCCCCTTCTTTTCGTTCCATCTTTGCATCTCCTTTCATTTATTCCCTTCCCGCCTGAGCCAACTTAATTACAATTGTCTAATAATCATAACATCTTCTGCAATGACCCTTTGTTACTGTGAAACTAAAGCCCATGCTAGATTATGAACTTTCCCAAATCATAATGATATAATCAAAATAAATAGACCTTTTTATATGGAATTCAAGTTTGAAACATATCGGATGAATTGATAACTTAAGACTGGTAGAAGAATGTAGAGGCTTACATTAGAGTGGCAACCTATGTAGGAAAGAGAATCCCAGATTATTGTTCCTTGGAAGCCACTTTTGTATCTAACTCAAATATATCAACAAATTTTTCAACACTAGAGCTAGATTTTCTACAATACTAAAGTTCAAAGTTCAAAACTTCAACTTGTAGAATTTATTATCCAGTTAATAGCAACAGACAAAGATGTACATGTTCATGTCTGTGTGCGCGCATCAGGAAAATTGATATTGTTGCATACATACATACATGAAGCTTGTCAATAAATGCATAACAATGCTTCGATTACTGCCGTATGACCAGCAGTCCATCATTTGTCAGTTATCTAGTGGAATTCATCCTGAATCAATGGTTGCAGGGAGTACATGTATGATTGCAGGAATATGCATGCACAATGATCTGGAGTCCGGACATAGAATGACATTTATGACTTCTGATTACTTTCTACACCTTAGAATTGAAGGTAGAGCAAATTTATGAAAACCATGTCATTCACTAATATATATATTTATGGCGCAATAAAATCTCGTAGTGATTTCTGACACAGAAAAGATCTCAATAAATCTAAACATGAAGGATCCCTTGAGAACTCCATAAGCCATTAATAATTTGCAATTTGGGATTACAAAAAAGGAAGAGAGAGAAAGAGAAAAAGACGATGCTACAAAAGCAATATAGATCTGAACTCAAATCAAAAAAAGGTTCGAGCAATTTGCGGTCCAGAGTATGATCCCATCTCGTTTACTACATGAACCAAGTGTCACTTTGTTTTCTCCTTCCGTAACTGCTACCTTTTTATAGGATAGCAACAACGAACCCTAGCATAACCCTTTTAATGGGAGGAACAAACTATTCCAAGTATAAAATTAAATTTTTGGCATGTGCATGTTCAATTGCTTAATGATACAAAGTAACAGTGTAACACCAAACGAAAACGTTCACTCTTCTGCCATATTGTAAGGTTAGGAACAGAGAAATGATTTAAGACCTATTCTAATATAGATTTCAAACTCACCAGCTAGATGGTTAATGTCAAGTAAGAAAAGGCCGAGCTGTGAGATATTAATTTCACAAAAGTTTCAAAGAGAGAGGAGTATTTTCTTTCTCAAGGAATCTGATAATGTGTTTCCATCAAATGCTTGCGTAAGTTTTATTGCATCTGTCAACAGTCCAACAATATATAACCTCATATAGCATTCCTGTTCAGTATGATGAGCTTACAAGCAAATAACAGATTCTAACGGGGGAAAAAATCAAGTGATGGTACGCAAAAGGAAGATACCCTACCTTGCACTTTTATCTGTCCATTCATCATCTGCCTCTGCGTCATCACTTGAGCTTCCATTCAAGAAGAAATCATCATCACTCATATCCAGTGCATCATCATCACTTGCTGTTTCTGTTAATCCAACAGGAAGAGAGAGAGTTTATAGGACAAATGAAAGGCATCCTGACATAATATGTACATATACAGGTAGTTTAGAAAATCAGAGACGGTAATAGATGGAAAGAAGTTGGCATAGTTTTTAGTGTTTAAAGGTGGAAAGAACAAGCACCTTCTAGATCTTTTCCACTGGCAGCAGCAGCCACGAGGTTAGCCTTAATTTGTTCACGCAATTTGTTTCTCTTGTTAGTGATAGTAGGGTTTTCTCCTCCAACAAACAAAGAGACATATTTCTCAGTTTTGGGGAAGAACTGCATTAAAAAAGCAGAATCAGTTATCAATCTGATATTGATATGTGTATCATGCAAACATCAAGTGCTCAGAGTTCGGCATAAGAACATCTAAGACAGATATTTATATAATAGAGAAAATATATGCAACTCTGTCAGTTTGGCAAATTAATAACAGTTAGTAGTAACCTATCTGCAAACTTACAAAAGTAAATCACCAAATCAATGAATCATTCAACAATTATTTTCTGTTTTCATGATTCATAAGAAGTTTATTTTATAGTCTATGTCATTGCGTTAATAATTTGAACACGTATAACTTACCCGAACATATTCAAGATCTTCTTTTAATCTGGAAAGCTGATTAGAAATTGTTTCCTCGGATGCATGATCAGTAGCTGATGCACGTTGTTTCTCCAAACGTCTTATCATCCTCTCAACCTTACGTCTCTCTAATTCATAACATGTCCAGTTCAATATAAAAGAGTTATATCGAGAGCAAAATCACAAATGTTATGCATTACATAAAGTGCTAACTTATTTATGCATATATCTATAAAGGCTTACCAAAAAATTTGATCTTTTTATCCCTCAAATGTATTTTGCGTTCTGTAGCCAAACGAAATTGAAGCTCCTGATGTTTCTTCAGTTCATCAAGTTTCTTTTCCTGAGCCTCCCTGACCTCAGGAGGAAGATTCTTCAATGTTTTATGAAAAAGGGTAAGTTAGAAATAATTTTACAAAAAATGCATGTGTCTAAACCACACAAAAGATGCCCACACATCAAAATTTAGCTATTGAATGGCACTGTACTTCCAATTTTTAGTGGCAAGATAATTAACACATCACTAGATAAACAGCCTCAAGGCATGAAAGATGGAACTTTGCAGATGTCCTAGAATATGAACCCCAGGTTAAAAAATTGAATAAACATGCATATGTATGTCATTGCATTAACAAATTGCTATATGTTTCTACCATCTGCTACTATTATTAGTAGGAGAGATTTGTGATAAATCTCATAAATCGTTAGTTTCCTCTTTTTTAATATTCTAACTTAAAACTTATATCATGGTATAAGTTACACTCTAGATGATTACATTCAATATCTCTAATATGCACATCAACACAAGTAGTGTACATGCAGCAGATTTAGGTGAATGGATGATATAACAATTGATGTCCAAAATGCATGAAACTAGTTCCAAATGACTCTATTATGAGTCTAATTTCAGAATATAAAATTTTTGCATCAATGTGTGGTGTATAGTAAGAGTTATGCTCTCAGCAAACTACACCTATTAATATTGCAACAGAAAAACAGAGATTGCTATTTTGAATGAATAATTCATTTGGGGTAATTAACACTACGCAAATGAGCTCCTATTTGGTATATAAGTAATATGTTGGATTAGATTCCAAGTCCCATGAGTTTCATCAAATTTTTATTTTTATAATGCATGTTACATGCAAAACAACACAAGGGGAGGGGAGCAGACTGGAATTGTCAGTACATATATTAGCTATTAGAACTAAGTTTATTAGACTTACCAAACGTTATTCAAATTAATTAAAACTTACATCAACAGAAAGACAAATGAGTCTAGTTTTAGGAACAAAAAGAATTTTATGCATGCATGGTATATATTGAGATTTATGCTCTTTACAATAGACATAACTCAGGCAAACTATTTCAGACACATGCACTAAGTTCAACCATAGTTTCAAACTAGTAAATGCCTTAGAATTAAACAAACAATGTCTCAAATGAAAGTCACGGAAGTATAGTTTCTAGAATAGAAAGAATATTGGCATTTGGATGTATAGAAAGAAAATTATGATCTCTTTACTAGGAGAGTATCATGCTGGAATTTTTGTACGAATAGTTATGTTACATAAACCTACATGCAACTCATGTTTACACTAATTCAAAGTAAGATGATCAATACTTGATCACATTAGGCTTAAAAACCAGTAAATATCATATTTTTTATGCTCACAAATATAAAGATCATATTTTTATAACAACTCATTGACATGCAAGGGCCAATTCTTGCTTCAATGTAACATGTAAATGGTAAATCCTCACATGCAAGACCAAAAACCAATTTAAATCCTATAATTTTCATTATTCCACCTTCTTCCTTATCTCACATAGCTTTTTGTCTTCCTTCTGCCGCTCCTTGATTTGATCCAATAGAGTTGGTTTGGTTGTAGGCTTATCTGATAAATCTTTATTTCGGAAGAATATTTTCTAATTTTAATCTTCATTCTCTCTAGCTCCTTACTTAACTCAGCTTGTTTAGTTAGCAAACAAGCTAATGCAATATGATTTTTTCGACTGAGTGCATCTGCTACTATATTAGCTTTACCTGGATGGTAAATGATATTTACATCAAAATCTATTAGCAATTCCAACCATCTTCTTTGCCTCATGTTAATCTCCTTCTGAGTAAATATATACTTTAGGCTCTTGTGATCTGTATAAATATCACATGATACGCCATATAGATAGTGTCTCCATATCTTCAGGGCAAAAAACCTTTATATATAAGTGCACTCCACCTCTTCTTTTGTCATTCTAAAAAAAATCTCCAAACATCATTCCCTCTCCTCTAGCCGACCAAACCCCAGCACCTCTCCTCTTGTTTAAAAATATATATATAGATTCCATAAATTTCATCTCTCAAGCTCTAAAGATTGAAGGAGAGGAGAAAGAGTAGTTTGAGGATTTTTGAGGAGGAAGTGGAGCAAGTCTCAAACCTAGGTATAATTTCTTATAATTCTCTTCTTAATGTTGTCATTAGGGATATAAGACTAAAATTATAAGATTTAATTTGATTTTTGGTCTTGCATGTGAGGATTTACCATTTGCATGTTACATTAAAGCAAGGATTGGCCCTTGCATATCAATGAGTTGTTATAAAAATATGATCTTTATATTTGTGAGTATAAAAAATATGATATTTACTAGTTTTTAAGCCTAATGTGATCAAGTATTGATCATCTTACTTTGAATTAATGTAAATATGGATTGCATGTAGGTTTATGTAACATAACTATTCGTACAGAAATTCCAGCATGATACTCTCCTAGTAAAAAGATCAAAACTTTCTTTCTATACATCCAAATACAGATATTCTTTCTATTCTAAAAACTATACTTCCGTGACTTTCATTTGAGACCTTGTTTGTTTAATTCTAAAGTCATTTACTAGTTTGAAACTATGGTTGAACTCAATGCATGTGTCTGAAATAGTTTGCCTGGGTTATGTCCATTGTAAAGAGCATAAATCTCAATATATATCATGCATGCATGAAATTCTTTCTGTTCCTAAAACTAGACTCATTTGTCTTTCTGTTGATGTAAGTTTGGATTAATTTGAATAACGTTTGGTAAGTCTAAGCCTAGTTCTAATAGCTAATATATGTACTGGCAATTCCTTCTAGTCTTCCCTTACTGACCAACATTAAATGGAAAGCTGTACACGAGGGTAAAGTAACCCTGCCACATCCCGACCGTCAAACACATAAAAGAAACCTGTATGAAGTTGATAAAAGCAATATAGCATACTAACATGAACTTTCCTCTCAAGGCAACTAATCAACAACGTATAACTGACGTATGGCCTCTTTTGGACTTTTAGCCTTAAAACATATCATGGTGCCACTAGTGTATGCCTTCTTCTTCATGGAATTAGACATTTTGTTTCATTTTAACAGTTTAATCTCCATAATATTGCACATAATTCTGTTTATTTACCAACTTCCATTTTCCACACTTCTTTCAACCCTAAATCTGTTTCAAGGAACTACTATGCTTCAATACATGAACCTGCTTCGACCTCAAAAATTCTCATCCTCCCACAGACCAGATCAAACCTTCTTCCTTAAATGGAACTTCTCTCCATTCCTTTTCAAAAGAATATTATATTCTTCCCCCCAAAGCCATTCAAAATCATAAGTTCACAATCTCTCCATATCTGCTAAAAAATGGCCCGCATCACCTCTGTCGCATCTCTAAATCTTCTAGACTCCTTCCTATCACCTTGCAGTCCTTCCAATGCCTATTCCACATGAGCATCTCTTCTCCTAATCTCCACAAATTTTAAATAGTAAATTAGTTTCCATATCACCAAAAGTTTCAACAATTCAAGAAAACAAGAAATGCGTATTAAAGTAAAATAAATACAAATCCCAGTGTTTCCATTAACTAGATTCTGATTATCTGATGCTTCTTTTATAATTCTAAAGTTTCACTGAAATGGAAGGGGACTTAAGTGCAATGTTGAATTCAGTGGTAGCTTAGTGTAGTTGCTAAAGGACAATTTCGTCCGATCTTAATATGGAACTATGTTAGGGCCCATTTAGTCCTACATTCACAGTACGAGAAATCAAGTGTTGGTTTGTAAGATATTTGGGTACCCTCACTCGAAAACAAGTTTGTATCAGTGAGTTCTCCTATGTCTCTTATACAAAATATATCAAAGTCAAGCCCATCTTCCCGGTTGCAATCAAGCGTTGCGAGTGGTGATGCCAATATTACAGTGTTTGCCTGGAACTAGCGTAGCCAATAGCAAAGGGATGGGATTGCAGAGTTCAACCAGGACTAGACAAGTGCGCAACTATTCTGTATGTTAGGGTCCATAGTCTCATACTGACTAAATGGGGAGTCAATTGCGGGTTTATAAGGGATTTGGTGGTGAGTTGTTCTATCTCCCTAGCCCCAGATCAAACCTTCTTTCTTGTATTGGAGCTTCCAGGCTTTCCTTTTTCAAAGAAGTACTTTTGATCTTCCTCTCAAAAAGCCATCCACACCCTCTAGAAGTCGGGTCACGCCCTTGTCTTATCTCCAAATATTATGCACTTTTCGCTAATCAAAATGGGCATTTTTCTCCTATCCTCCACAAAATCCGAAAAATATATAACTCACGTGTCACCTCAAATTCAATAAAAGGAAATATCGAAGTAAAATAAACATAGTAACCGAGATATGTACAAAGCAATGCTTCGCCTTCAATAATTTCATTCTTTTTCACTGACACAGTGAGGGTTTTATGTCCAATGCTTTAACTTCGTGATATCTCTATCGTAGTAAAATCTTGATTCAGCTCAATTACTATTCAAACAGCTCCTGCAACATCATTTGATCTTTGCTCATGTAAAAAAACAACAAAGAACAGAACTAAACCCGAGAAAATCGTAAGTTTGACCAAATCAAAAACCCTAATCCCTTCCAATCAGTAGAAAAAACAGATGAAATTATACCTTGCGAAGCAGCATCCTCTCAGTTGATCGGATCTGGTTCTTGACGGAGACGGACTTGGCCTTCTTCTTCCCCTTCCTGTTGTCGACCCCCGGCCCCTTTG
>NC_033799.1:76476073-76511249 GCF_001876935.1 Asparagus officinalis | reverse complement strand
CCGCTCCTCCGTCCTGCGCCTGGCGTAACCGCCGTGCGCCATTTTCTCCGGCGAACTCGAGCTCGGATCGATGAGAGAGAGAGAGAGAGCCAAATTAGGGTTCGCTTGATGGCGGAGAGAGATTTGGGCTTAATTAGGCTGGGCCCAGGTTTTATATTTTTTACTTGAACCCGGCCCGATTCTTTGCGGTCGGATGTTGTTAACGGTCAACTAGATACCGGACAAATTTTCAAAACAAACCCTTTTGGGTTTTTATTTGCAAAAAACGACCTATTTCGAAAAAAATTACAAAAACCGACCTGTTTTCAGCCCAGCACTGAAAACAGGTAGGTTTTTGTTAAAAATTTTCCGAAACTTCACGGGAGTTCAACTTCCGTGAAGTTTAATGTATTTTTAAACTTCACGGGAGTTGAACTCCCGTGAAGTTTAATTTACACATAAATCTTCACGGGAGTTGAACTCCCGTGAAGATTTATGCCCAGATGCAACGCCAGGTTGCTCTCTGGAAGTTGGGACTGCAACTTCACGAGAGCAGCTCCGGCGATATCTGCTCTCGGGAAGTTGGGACTGCAACTTCACGGGAGTTCAACCCCCGTGAAGTTGTGAGCCTATATAAGGCCCGCGTGACCCAGCCCCAGCCCGACCCCATTCCTACAAACCCTAACTCCCTCGTTCCCAATCGCCGCCGCCCCAGCTCCCGACCTCCGCCGCCCAGTTCGTTCCTGACCGCCGCCGCCCAGCTTCCGACCGTCGCCGCCTCCTTTCCGTTCGCAGCCGTCAGATCTCAGTCTCAAGGAAAAAACAGGTAAATTCTTTTTAAAAAAATTTATACTCTCTAATTTTTGTATACTCTCACTATTTGATTGTGATTTCATATAAAAATCTAGATTTTAGAATTTAATTGTGAATTATTTATGAATTTTGCGAAGAAATGTGAAAATTAGAGGGAAAATTATCAATAAATGTGAAAAATATAGGGGAAATTATCAATAATTTTGTGAAATTTGTGAAGAATTAGTGTGGAAATTATCAATAATTTTGTGGAATTAGTGTGGAAATTTCACAATTACTTACGAATTTTGTGAGGAAATGTGAAAATTAGAGGGAAAATTATCAATAAATGTGAAAATTAGAGGGGAAATTATCAATAATTTTGTGAAATTTGTGAAGAATTAGTGTGAAAATTATCAATAATTTTGTGGAATTAGTGGATTATTTACGAATTTTGTGAAGAAAAATCAAATAATTTTGTGCATTTAGAGGTGAAATTATGAATTAAATAATTTTGTGCATTTAGAGGTGAAATTATGAATTAATGTGGAAATTAGAGTTACTACCTAAATGTAAAAATTAGTAACAATCAATATTTAAGTTACTACCTAAATGTAAAAATTAGTAACAATCAATATTTATTTTGCTTTTCGTGTAATATTGATCTTAAATTTTTCACTCTTCAGAGTTAACGATGAACGATCGAATCGTAATTCTTTATTCTTATGATGGGAAGATTAATTACCTCGAAAATAATATGCCTGTTTATGAAGGAGGCGCGACGAGACCGTTGTTCATAACAAAATCGTGTACTTTCGATGAGTTGGTTAATGAATTACACAAACTTACATTAACTAACTCACGTGAGTAACACCTCAGTGCGGTTTGTAATTATCCTGTTGTGGGGAACAGAACAAGTGGCATTCAAATATCAAGTGACTACGATATGGGTCTCATTCATGTCTTACACGACGAAAAGCGTTTGATCGAATTGTTCATTGAAAAATATCAGAGGGATTTGGGCAAATCGTTGAACTCCCAATGAATGTATTCCCGCATGTTGGAGGATCCTGAAGTTGATTTTGTAGGCTTTTTATCTCCTCAACAAGATGAATGTTGGACACAATCACAATACATGAGCGGTCCTTCGTTCGTGGGCACTTCGAATACTTTCGATACTAACACAGGAATTCAAGAAGATAATGCAAGTGTTGAATCTGAGAATGATGATGAAGAGGAGGGATTACAAATTAATAGCATGACCTTGATAGATCGTGATAACGGGGAAAACCAACACATCGACGGATGTTCTGTTAATAATGAGTATGTCGTCTTAGAGGATCCGCCGCCCGATGAACTTCAAGGAGATGAATGGATTGATAACTCCGTGATGGAAAGTGTTCCTATTAGCACTAATAGCGGTGTTGATACACAGGCCAAGGACTTCTCATTCATGAAGAAAGATCTTTACGAGAGTAAGGAGAAATTGATCCATGCTATTCGCACGTATTCCATTGCAAAAAATGTGAAGTTCAGGCCAACAAAAAATAATACTACAAGCTATAATGAAAAATGTGAAGTTCAGGCCAACAAAAAATAATACTACAAGCTATAATGTGGTTTGTTTCTATCGCAAAGATGATGATGTCGAAGATAAGCTATAATGTGGTTTGTTTCTATCGCAAAGATGATGATGTCGAAGATAATAGTGGACACCACGACGGCACTGCGAGGTGTCTGTGGAAGCTTAATTCACACTCGGTGTAAGAGTAGGCGTGCAATTCAAAATCACGGCATACAATGGACTCCACACTTGTAGCAATCCTCGATTAGAGATGAATAACAAGAATGCGTCCTCTTCTTTTACATATCGATTGATTTTACCGCATCTGAGGGAGGATCTTGATCTAAGGCCGAAAGATATCCGTTTTTTAGTGCATAAAGCCACCAACTTTGATGTATCATATCACAAGTGTTGGAATGCTAGGAGGAAGGCGATGATAAAAATATTTGGGGATTGGGATAAATCGTATGAGATCTTACCTCATTATCTTGAAGCACTCAAAAGAGAAAATCTGGGGACTGTCTACGAAGTATCTTCGGACCCGGTTGATGGCGGAGAAAGGCGGTTCACCAGTGTATTTTGGGCATTTGGGCCCTGTATTGAGGGGTTTCGATATTGACGTCCTCTTCTTAGCATTGATGGAACCCACTTATATGGTAAATACAAAGGCGTTTTGCTTGTTGCAACCGGAGTTGACACGGATGGCGGGTTGTTTCCTTTAGCATTTGTTGTGGTTGATGTTGAAAACACAGAGAATTGGGCTTGGTTTTTTACATGCATTAGATATCACATCCCTAGTGTGGGGACGCGGGCGATTACATTCATATCCGATAGGATGAAAGGAATTCCAAGAGCACTCCAACGACATTTTCCGCCACCACATGCACATCGCTATTGCTTGCGACATATTAGAGACAACTTCAAGAAGAAGTATGGAAATGCTCAGGTTCAAGACTTACTTTGGCAAGCCGGTTGTGCAACAGAAAAATATGTTTATGAACAAATACGAGAGAGGATTAAGTTCATTTCACGAGCTGCACATGATTGGATCGAAACTAGTTTGGGTCCAAACAATGTTGATAAGTGGGCTTTATGTGAGGATGGTGGCAAACGGTTCTGTATGATGACTATGAACGCGTCTGAGAGCTTCAATGGCGTGCTCAGGGGAGCACGCGGCATGCCAATACAGGCACTAGTTGCTAAAACGTTTTACAGGCTTAATAAATTATTTCTACGACGTCGAGAACTTGGTGAAAATATCCGCTCAGAGCTAACACCAAAGGTTTATGAAATGATAGCGGCTCAGATTGTACAAGCTCGGTCCTTTCAGGTCGTACGATACAGTTTTAATGAATGGGAGGTTATCGAGGGAATAACCCATAGAGAAAGTTGCTCTTACAAAGTCAATATGTTGGTGGATCACACTAGTACATGCACTTACAATGTACCGCAACTACAATGTATTCCTTGTTCACATGTTGTAGTAGCTTACTCCGATCTACAGGGTGGTGCTCGAATTTCACATTATGAATTTGTCGCGACTTGGTATTCTGCATACAACTATCAACAAACGTACAAAGAGTGTTTTCGTCCACCGTACGATAGTCGACATTAGACACAAGACGGGCCACAGATATTACCTCCCTTGTATAAAAGATCGGCAGGGCGCCCTCGTACCGTGCGTATTAGAAATAGTATGGATGATGGACGTGAAGGAGCTAGGAGGAGAAATAAGTGCAATAGATATGATCAGCCGAGTCACAACAAAAATAGGTGTCCAGTTAGTATTAGGCGTTGATTTGTATTATGTAGCGTTTTGCACTATGTCAGATCCTGTATGACAATCGTATGATACTCGTATTCGTATTTGTAATATGTTCTGTATGACTTGCATATTCGTATTTGTAATATGTTCCCGATCAAGCTGTGTTCATTTCATACATGCATTTGTATTATGTAGTGTCTCATATTTCTGTATATATGCTCATATTTTAATCACAGGTCTTTTCGTAATTGATCCGGGACCTTCGTTTCCCGACGTTTTGTACCTTTAGGCGAGTCATTGTTCAGACCATATTGGTTCGGGACAGGTAATACGATTAAATTTTATATATATTTCTTCGATTTATTAAATTATACATATACTTAAACATTTTTTGTTTTATGTGCAGTCCGTACCAGACATCACGATGGTCGAGCATTCCCAGAGTCATTCGGCTTGGGTCATTAAGGATGAGAGGGTACTAGATCTGATCGCTCAGGCCGGATTTCGGGAGTGTTCGATGATTCGATATATTAGGCTTGATTGGCCGCTCATCACTGTACTTATTGAGAGGTGGAGGCCAGAGACCAACACCTTTCACATGCATATAGGGGAGTGCAACATCACCTTACAGGACGTGGCCGTCATACTTGGACTCCGGATCGATGGACCGGCAGTTACGGGCACCGATGATCATAGTTGGCCGGAGGTATGTGCTAGGCTTCTTGGTCAGGTTCCCGACTTGAGGAGTGGTGCGATGAAGCTATCGTGGCTTCGTTAGACATTTCAGAGTGATATACTAGAGGATGCCCCTATTGAGACGCTCCAGTTTCATGCTCGTGCGTACATATTGCACATGATAGGGTGCGTACTATTTCCTGATGCGAGCAAGACACTCGTACATGCATGATGGCTACCACTCCTAGAGGATTTCGGTGTATGCGGCGCACTATCGTGGGGCAGTGCGGTGTTGGCATACTTATATCGAGAATTAGGTAGGGTATCCCTGATGCAGAATAAAGAATTCAAGGGATGTTGTACGTTGATACAGATTTGGTCATGGGAGCGCATTCATATTGGACGACCCACTTTACTTATGCACTGTGACTTGGAGGGGCAGTATCCTTTGGCATACAGGTATAACTATACACACATATTTCATTCGTAATGAATTTGTACTTATATATTCGCTATTCTGCATATAGGTATAACGTGCGATACGCTCAGTACAAATCAACGACGCGTCACCGTCAGTTTTACCGAAATGAGCTTGATGTCCTCCAACGCGAACAGGTAAATATAAAACTCAAGAAGTATGAATATTATAGTTTTTCTGTGTGATACTGATAAATGTTTTATTTTATTTTAGTTCAAGTGGAGACCTTATACACCGCCGGAGCTTGATATGCATTCTCTTGCACCTATCTGCCGGGATAGTCCCGACTTGTGGAGATATACACCGCCGGAGCTTGATATGCATTCTCTTGCACCTATCTGCCGGGATAGTCCCGACTTGTGGAGAGCCAGAGTTCCATTGATCTGTTGGGAGATCGTGGAGATGCATGTCCCGGACTGTGTGCTACGGCAGTTTACGCTCTCTCAGCATATTCCAGATCCTATCGAGCAGATCGATCGTCGGTGGCGCCCTACATCACACCGTATTGACTGGGCCGTAGTCTGTGCGGCCTATATAGACAGGTGGGTTCACAGGTGGGATTTTATACAGGATACGAGGCCCACAGCTGTTGACTATACCGCGTATATGCATTGGTATTAGGATATCACACGTAGATGGATCATGCGTGACCCACAGCCATTAGCTGGACACATGCCACGCCCACCTACAGATAGTTACATCCCTAGTGGGATGAACGAGAAAGATTACGTAAGTTTCTAAGCTAAATTATAACATTTTTTATTGAATTGGTACTTAATAAATTGTTTACCTCACCGGTCCATGTTTTAGATAGCATTGATGCTGATATTGATGCGCACGTGACTGAGATTCAGGATCAGGTGGCATTAGGGCTCATTAGCAGGATCAAGAAGATCATAGCTGTAGACGGTAAAAAAAATACCTCTATAGGCGTACATGAAATTTGCTTACGAGAAGAGCTCGCACGCTCAGTTCTCTGGCACAGGCCTAAATCGCATAGACGTCAGATATGCTAGATTCTAGGTTCGCCTAACGGTCGGCTCGCCAGCACGAGTTAAGATCGATCAGGATGGCGGAAGTTCGCCTTTCACTCAACTCGCCTGCCCGAGTTCAGAGTCAAATCCGCCAGCAAGCCCCAAGACCATCAGTACAGCTGGGTATCCGCTACCCCACGTGCTGAGATGGACCTTCTCATCCCTCTCGACCCAAAGGGAGAGAGCACAGTACCCCAAGATCGTCAAACGGCCGCTCGCAGTACGCACAACACGAAGGCTTGGACAGGTGTCGAGTCAACCTGAGCATTCATAAATGCGACTCACCTCGGTTGTCTGAGTCAGAAGCTGGATCCGCCGGCACTCGGCAAGTTGGCTAGACCCACTCGAGTACTGTGCACCTACTTCACCGCCTCTCCTGACCGGAAAGGAGAAGGCACCGTGCCCAAAGCACGCCGGACGGTCACGCACAGTACGAGTGATCGGACCGACGCCTCATCACTCTGCGAACTCATAAATGCGGTTCATTAATGCTGGTCAGGTCCACTCGGATAGCAGACGGCCGTTGCCTCATATACAAGGATGGGTCTTCCCATCGTAGGTGACAGGACATAAAGCACAATCCCTCGAATGACCATTCATGGTATCGAGGAGCAGCTAGACGTCTCTGAAGAAGATGTGGTCACATCCCATAATTCAAGGATGAGTCAAGCTGTCCTTCTTCCATTTAAAAGCCCCTTCCAGCACACTAGGGGGAGAGGTCACAAAACTTGGAGAAAACTAGTTGAGACCAAGCTGTTAGCAGATCCTTGCATTACAGCACCATTGCCTAGTTCCGAGCTCCGATCTCCGGCGAACTAAGCAGACCCGAACTCCATCGATTCGAGCTTCTACTACGAACTGAAGCTCTCCAGCAACCTCATTCAAACGGTCCAAGGGAAGCAGACTCGACACGAGCATCGAGCGAAGCGTCCTACAGCCACCTAAAGTCCCCACACAAAACAAAGAGGGCTTTCCCTCTGCTTCTGTTGTAAACATTTGATTTGTTAGTTTATAATAAGCCTTCTTATTAATACAAACGAACACTCCTTATTTTTGGGAAATCAAAATTTTCACCCTACAATAGCGCAGGTGTTTCATAAGACTTACGTCGACGAGTTCGCAGGCCGTGAGGACAGGTCTCGCTCATTTGGACAGGCGTACGCTCGACGTCGACGGCCACGTGATGATGACACCGGCCCTTCGCATGCCGATGGAGCCGGCCCTTTGCAGCTTCATACATAGCCGGATACACAGATAGTTGATGCTCATCAGTAGGAACCCAGGGGGCGGGGAAGAGCGAGGGGGAGGGGGAAGAGAGGGAGAGGAAGAAGGGGAGCTATATTTGGGGTGTATTTGAACTTATTTTGTTAAAATTTGTAACTTTCCTGAATTTTCAAATACTAAACTTTTGAAGATCAATTATTGTTCATATATATAATCGTGCATGTTTAATTCATGGTTGAATCATGTATATATTATTGTGATTGTTTGCAAATAAATTGGTGCATATATGAGTTAACAGATATGTATACAAAACATGCACAACATTCTGTGCATGTTAAGTATAACATGCAACTTCACGGGAGTTCAACTCCCGTGAAGTTGCAGTCCCAACTTCCAGAGAGCAACCTGGCGTTGCATCTGGGCATAAATCTTCACGGGAGTTCAACTCCCGTGAAGATTTATGTGTAAATTAAACTTCACGGGAGTTCAACTCCCGTGAAGTTTAAAAATACATTAAACTTCACGGGAGTTGAACTCCCGTGAAGTTTTGGAAAAATTTTAACAAAAACCGACCTGTTTTCAGCGCTGTGCTGAAAACAGGTCGGTTTTTGTAATTTTTTCGAAATATGTCGTTTTTTGCAAATAAAAACCCAAAAGGGTTTGTTTTGAAAATTTGTCCACTAGATACCTGCTCATGTGACGGCCTGGTAGGGGTGCAAACGGTCCGGATGCAACTCCGGTATAATACTCTAGAAATATGGAAATGCCTCTGTATGAAATAGACCTTCACACATTAAAATTATCGGTACCCGTAATGGCATTCTTATCAATTTTGAGGTCAAGTATAACCCCTACATCCTTTAAAATAATAGTCGTCTCTCCTTGTCGCATGTAAAATATGTTTATCTTGAGCCTTCATTGTTCAATCAAAGCTGTCAATCGAGCCTTATCCTTTGCAACTTTGAACATTCGAAAAACTTGCTTGATGGATATATTCTTGATCACGTGGATCTCAATTCCTAACTTGAACGTGCACAGAGTGTGATCAATTACGGTAATATTCAAGGCATGCATAAATTACAAAAAATAAAATGTATTAGATACAACAATCATTACAAGTAATCTGCATAAATTACATTAAATATTAAACTTTTTACCTTCGCTAACTCTAACTTCACTAATCACTGTCGATCTTAGTCGTATAAGACTTCATAATTCATTGGTTTGCCGCCTGCATGATGTATATGTCCGCACATATAGAATAAAATGTGTTAGTATTGTGTTATAATATAGTATATATCGAATTAGAAATAATATACATTATATTAAGCAAAAAAAGAAATGACATAGAGTAATCACAAATAAAATACATAGAATATATTAAACAAATTTTACATATTAATTGCTATCTATTTGGATTGGTAGGACAACGAGATCTATTATGGCCCGGTTGTTTACAATATCTACACCTATTTTGCTTTAGAGCTCCTTCCCGTTCTTCATCCATCGTACCTCTTACGCGTACCGATCACGAACATCCGGCTTGTCTCTTATAGTTAGAAGGGAATACATGTGGCCCGTTATAGGATGGCCAATAACTACTATATAAAATTGGATGGAAACACGGCTTGTATGAATCTCTATAGTGATTTGACTAATATCTTTTGGAGGAGTATGTGTAGTATGAAGTATTTGCACCCGAAATTGCTTGGAAGAAATCGCTATAACATGCGGACATGGTAATTTTTACAATTTAGGCATGTTACAAGTGCATGCACATTGTATTTCTCATAAATTAACGGTGTAATTATGATCTCATTTGTCTATAGCTTAACATTCATCTGGAGCAAATCTAGTAACCTTTGTGAATGTCGCTTGCATGAGACAAGACCTTACAATCTCTTCATTTTTTGGTGTCAACCTCGTTGTCCACGTTGCTCCATCCTCTCGTTGCTTGATAAAGTATTGATTAAGTCTATAAAATTTTCTTACTACTAACGCCTGTATGGGCATTGCTCATGCTCCTTTAAGTACACACTTGAAGCTTTCAGAACAATTAGTTGTCATGATACAAAATTGATTTTTTTCGTCTAAACTGAATGCCCATCGGTCAACATATTCACTTCCCAAATTACTCTTAATGCAGCTTGAGATGTTGCCTTGATCTAATCCCTTATCCAATCATGCACACATGTTTTCGATGCACAACCAGCTTGCTAAAGAATGTTTTGTAAATGCATCTCCTCATGCCTCTTTTTAAAGTTATCTCAAATGTGTCTTAAGCAATATCATTGATAGTGATGAGAACTAAATATCTTATGCAATGCTTTAGGAATATCTTTCATCCTATCGGATATGAAAGTAATTTTCCTATGAGGTAATACACTAAGAACATATAATTGAATACAAAAAAAAATCACTTCCAGTTTCCACTATTCTCTACCTCCACAACTATAAAAGTCAAAGGAAATAAGCTACCACCTACATCTACTCCTTTAGCAATAAGCAATACATCTTTATATTAACCATATAAGTGTGTGTCATCAATGCTAAGAACCAGCTGATAAAATTTAGATCCCTTGATTGAAGGACCAAATGCCCAAAATTCTGAGGTGAACTGCTCAGCTCTCTGATGAATCACTTTGGTTATAAGTTTGCATTCAATATTAGGATTGCTTCTTTTAACTACATCAAGATATTGAGAAAGTGATGCATAAGGCTTCTCCTAATCACCAAAGATTTTGGTCATCGCAATTCTTCGCGTATTCCACGGTTTTGCTATATGATATTTCAATAAAGCTCATATCTAGCACTCTATCAATTATCTGATCCGGATTTAGATCAATCTTTTTCCTTAACTTTGGCACAATCAATCGAGTTATGTAAGAGGCAGATGCACTGCTATGATCTGACTCCAAGATCAAATTGGTACATGTGTGAACCCTGTAGTATTTTGTGATTTTAAATTGCCCATTATGTTTCTTTTCAACAAATGCATATGACTTCCAATAGCACGTATAATCATCTACATTTCCAATCTGTTGACCTTTTCTTTTTGTATTCATAAAACAAATTGCATTGAAACTTCTTCTGTTGCTTTTACCCTGCTTGAATTTGACATTAGGTTTGATAGAGTAATCACGAATAACATCAACTAATTGCTCCTTAGTCTCGACTAAATCTCCAACTTTAAAAGTAAAGTCTTCATCTCTTTGTCATTTAAACTTTGGCTAATGCTAACATTTTCTACTGTGGAAGAATGAATCAACCCATCATCTTCAAACTCATTGGGAGATGACTCTTCGTGCTCATCATATTTTTTGTTAACATAAGCCTCGTTAGGCCATATTGGGTTCTCTTCAACATCTTCAATCAAAAATTACATGCTATCAACGGGTGCAACATCTTGTTCTTCACATTGGAAGTAGTTGTGTCTTTCATCCTTTTCAATCAACGCCCTTCTTCAAAGCCACATATTTCGATAGGGCGCTACATTGCTCATGACACTTAACATTCCCCAAATGACAGTCTATTTGTGGAAAAATTTACATTAAAAAAAAGAAAAATTGATTTGTATTCCTTTAATCTCAGTTACAATTGGATTTCCTGATTACAAAAGAGAGGAGAATGATCTGCATTCCCCTTTTTGTTTAAGTTTGTGTTCTTCACGGTAGCGATGGAGTGCCTCCCTCGAATGCTCGTGTCGAGTTTGCTCTCCGTTAACGATCCGCACGTCTTGTTTCACTGGAACGTGGTCTTCTCCTCACGATTTGACATTGTGGAGAACTTGCGTGGCAAGTTTAAAAATAACTCTTAACGAGTTAATAACTCAGAGCGAGTTTTAGAAGAACTTGGAGAGCAAGTTTTGAACTCTGATCGAGTTGATAACTTCGAACGAGTTTGAAACTCTATGAAAGAGTTGATTTAACCGAAATCGGTTTAAAGGCAAGGATGAAGAAGCTCCTGTTGCTGATCTCCAAAATCCCAGCCGAAGGATGAAGGATCTTCTTTGCTGCCAAGCTTCAGATCTAAAAAAGTCAGTCTCCCTGATCAACCCAGCCAGCCCGAACTCCATTGAGTTTACCCCTATTTATAGGGGATTTAGGGGTGTAACCGCCCTCCATTGAGTTTACCCCTATTTATAGGGGATTTAGGGGTGTAACCGCCCCCTTAAATCTCTCCTTAATAAGGGTTTAATAGGGCCCCTATTTATAGGGGATTTAGGGGTGTAACCGCCCCCTTAAATCTCTCCTTAATAAGGGTTTAATAGGGTATAACTACCCTCAATAAATCTCTCCATGACAGGGTAGTGATCCCCTCAAATCATGGGGAGAAAATGGTTCTGGAACCGTTCAAATCGTGTTTGAACGAGTCAAATGCTGAAAACAACGTTCTGGGCCCGAACTCTGTGTTTTAGACCTAAAACGCACAGTTGGGCCTGTTTTAGGCTGAAAACGCACATTTGAGCCTGTTTTAGGCTGAAAACGCACAGTTGAGCCTGTTTTAGGCTGAAAACGCACAGTTAGGCCTGTTTTAGGCTAAAAACGCATAGTTGGGCCGCGCAGAGATGAACTCTGCGTTTTGGACCTGGGATGCAGAGTTGAGCTATGCATGAATTCTGCGTTTTGATGTTATATCACAAGGATGACCTCTGCGTTTTGAGGTTATAACGCAGGTCCGACCCGTGCGTTTTGATGTTACAACGCTGGTTCGACCCGTGCGTTTTGATGTTGCAACGCAGGTCTGACCCGTGCGTTTTGATGTTGCAACGCAGGTCCGACCCGTGCGTTTTGAGGTTATAACGCTGGTTCGACCCGTGCGTTTTGACTCTGTAATGCAGAGGCGAACCTTAGGCAGGCTTGGCGAGCTTCAGGCTAAGTCCAATGTTCTGACGAAGTCCAGTCTTGCAGACGGACTTCAGAACATAACTTGCTGCGAAGAACAGGTCATAACTTTCAAACCGTAAGTCGGAATTGAATGAATTATATATGAAAATCGGCTATCTCGACGAGACAGAGCCGACCAAACCGACCCCATTGGGTTCGGTTTGCTCCATCAGTTTTTCCAAATTCCTTACGGTTTGAGAGATATCTGCGTTTTGATTTGAAGAGACCGTCGATTTGTAGTCTCTTTTACTAGAGCGTTGCAAAGATCGTCATCTTATAATCTTCGTCTTGGCTCCTTGAAAATATGAGAGTCGTCAGATTGTAACTCCCAATGTTGATTGTGAAGGCTGTCGATTAGAGCTTTCATCAGTTGTTGCGAAGGTCGTCAGATTGTAACCTTCATCGATTCACGTGAAAGTCTTCAAATTATAGTCTTCTGAAAGCCGTCCAATTGTAACTTCCATCATTAGTGTTTGATGGGAATCAGCTATCTGCAGTGATTTTTAGACAGCCTACACAGTCCAATTAGGTACTCAAAAGTCCGTTCCATTTCACTCCAAGATGAAAGAAAGCCATAGACTCAACTCCTAAGCCTAACATGCGTGAGAACTCGCTCGGAGATTTGAACATTTGGACCAAACTAAATGGAAACTATTAAATAAACAATTCTATCGTTGGTTGCATCTTATTAAAATTAAATATAATACTCATATATGATGACCATTTGAGATCTCAACCGTGGACATTTTGTCAAAAGTTATGGGCAAGTTGCATATTACTTTTAGTTGATACTCTCATGGATCAATTTTAGTAACTTGGTGTAATTATTTAATCAATTCATCAAAACTACATGATTCTGAGATCATTATCTATGTCGTTATCCCTCCAAAGTACATAAACATTATTCATTCCATAGTTAACTTTTTCACCGTAAGAAATAAAAAATATATTGTTCAACCTCAGGAAAAAAAGTAGACTATATCATTTTCAAATAATCTCATAATCTATGTAAACATTGCAAAATTTTAACAAAAATATGAAAACCCCAAACTTCATAAAAAAATACGAAAACTCTTAACAAACTAAAAAAACCTAGATTTAAATGCAAATAATCTCATAATCCATGAGATTAACCCATATATACAACACAACAGTCTCATAATCCTATAACTCTAATTTTAATCAAGACCCTAAAAAAATAAAGACCCTAAAAAATAAATGAGAACCCTAAGCCCCAATATGAGCATTTTATGCCCTAGAAATCCAATTTCAACTAAAACCTACCACAAACAAAGACTCACAATCACCATAAAAGATATCTAAACCCTAAACCCTAATATGAGCATTCTATGCCTTAGAATTCTAATTTTAATTAAACCCTACCACAAACAAAGACCCAAAATCACCAAAAAGATGTCTAATTGCTACCCAATTTCAAACCCTAGAAATTTGATTTTGATGAAAATCCTAAAAATGTTGAAGAAGAGAGAAAACCACTAGATTTTAATGTTGAAGAAGAGACAAGAGATATTACCCTAGAAACCCACTGCAACACTCCTTATCGAAAGTCGGTGCATGAGAGAGAGAGAGAGAGAGAGAGGGAGAGAGAGAGTTGAGTAGGAGCAGGAGAGATAAAATGAAATGGAGAATTAAAGGGGAGTCGGGCGATTGGGGTCCGGATGAAAATAAGTAAAATGTAGTTAGGGTCACCAACCCTGGTTACTTTTTTTAAGTAAGGGGCCCACAAGCAAATAGTTAGTGTTGCTAAACGTAACTATTTTGCGAGCAGTACAAAATAGTCGGGGTTGGTAACCATGACTATTTTGTGAGCTGTATTAAATAGTCGGGGGTTGGCAACCCCGACTATTTAGAGGCCCAATCTAACTAGTTTAGTTTGTCAACCCCGACTAGTTATATATGACTTATAATTAGTAGGGGTTGACAACCCTGACAATTTGGAGAGAGTTTTTTAAAAATCGACCTCGTTTTTTGCTGCGCTATTAACATGGCCAAAACTGGATCGGTTTTTATAAATATTTTTGGACTCGGCCAAAATTAGGGAATAAAGTTTTAAATGGGTCTATTTTAAAAATTTCTCCTATAAGGGTAAGTTACTCAAATCCATTAATCTAAAGAATAAAATAATAATAAATTAACCCTATGATGATTAAAGCAGTAAGCTTTTGATTATTAAAACAAAAGATATCTCCCATAAGCGTAAGTTGCTCACACCCAAGAACTTTCAACATTCCTTTAACTAAAACAAAATATCTTTCTTCAAGTCAACCTTATGATTATTAAAACAATAAGCTTTTGATCTCAGAAATCCAATCAAATTCTAAAGCAAAGCTTATATAAAGAAGAATGCAACGAAAGTTGTAGGCGATGGGGCTAAGGGCTAGTCTTGTGGGAGTGGAGGCGAGAAAAAAAAAGAAGACAATGGGCCATAATTTGGAGATGGGGATAGAGGGAGGCGACTAGGATCAGAGAGAAATATAAAGATACTAAGGGGGGTTAGTCACCTAGAACTTAAAATTGGAATTGAGATAATTTGTGTGATAAATTTTTAAGGTGTTAGTCATATAGAACTAAAACTAAAATAAAATTTTACAGTGTTAGTCAAGTAGAAATCTAACAAAACTAGAATTGGGATAATGGTACAAAATTATTCTATATTTTTTTATTTTTCTATATAAAAATAAGAGTTCTAGTCTCTCAGATTATTCCAAGTTTTAGCTTGGAACTAGGTGGTAAAAAACTAGAATTCATATTTATTTTGTTATTTTTTATTTTTTATATTTCTTTTTTTCTTTACTTCTTTCCTATTATGGTTATCACCATCATTAGACCATAATAATAATAATAATTGTCAATATTTTATAGTCTAACCAAAAGTTATTTAATAGCAAGGATTATTCTTGTAAGCAATTATCAATCAATAATATTAAGTTTAAAATACATAAATAGTATTTATATATTCAAAATACATAAATATACATTTCATGATTATAAAATTTTATCCCACATTATTTTATCAAAATATCCCTGTAGGCTGTCTAAAAAATACTGCAGACAGTTGATCCCCATCAAACATCAAGGATGGAAGTTATAATTTAATGGCTTTTAGAATACTACAATTTGAAATCTTTCACGTAGATCGATAAAGGTTATAATCTGACAACCTTCATAACAACCGATGAAAACTCTAATTCAATAACCTTCACAATTATCAACAATAGTTACAGTCTGACAACTCTCACATATCAAAGAGCCAAATGCAAAGATTACAAACTGACGATCTTTGCAACAATCTCTTTAAATCAAATGCAGGGTTCACCACCAGCGTTCCAGTTGGAAACGTAGGGTTAAACCCCAGCGTTCAAATCCATACACAGAGTTCGTGGCCGCTTTCCAGACTCAAAACACCGAGCTTGTGGCTCAAAACGCATAACTCACCTATGCGTTCCCATAACGAGACACAAAGCTCAAAAGCTGCGTTACAACATCAAAACGCATAGGTCATCCCTGCATTGCAACATTAGAGCGCAGGGGTCAGACCCGCGTTTTCTACGTTTGATTAGTTCAAACATAACCTGAATTGTTTCAAAATCGTATCTCCATTTAATGGGGTCGGTTACACCCCATTAAGGAGTGATTTTAGGGGGCGATTACACCCCTTAAACTCCTGAACGATTTCAAAACTGTTTTTCATGAAATGGGGTCGGTTATACCCTATTAAGGAGAGATTTTAGGAGGCAGTTATGTTAGTACCCTAGAGGGGGGTGAATAGAGTTTATGCTAATCTAATCCGATTTAATGCCAATTTAAAACTAATTAACAATAATATCCTAGCAAGTACGATATTCAAAAGATTATATGCAAGGATATGAAAACTAATGGCAAATAAACATAAGCAATGACAAAAGAGAGTGAATAAACGATAAGCACAAATAAAGACTCCAATGCAAACACAAACACAAAGAAATAATCACAGAGTTCGGTCTTTCCGACCTATGTCTCCGCTCCCCACTCCCTGGGAGAATCCACTACACAACCGGGTTTTCAATGCTCACTCAGAAATGTTTACACCTCACACTCAATTTTCTAGCTCACCGAAAACTTTACAATCAACACTCTTGCAATTCTACTCTACACCCTCTAAGTGTTGGTCTCTAGCACGTATCTCCCTCAAGTGCTCGGATTTACAATCTCTTCCTAGGCTTTACTACCGATGTCACTCCTCTTGGGACGACCCCGTCTCTCACCACACACTTCTCTTGGTGTACAAGTGTATTACAAAGTGTATCCTCTAAAAAAGCTCAATACAATAATTTGTTCTCTAATATGGATGAGAACACAAATAAGCTCACTCTTAATGCACAACCCCACAACCCAAATATACTATGTATGAAAATATAAAAGCTCAATGGTTGTGTGTGTAAGCAATGAGTAAAACAAATCTAAACTTAATATAAATCTAGCTTTAATAAAAATGATTAACGAACAAATAAATATAAAAGCTATAAAGAGTTTAGGGAAACTTCTCTATAGATCAAGAGAGAGAGATAGAATGGAATGAAACTCAAATACCAAAGATTAGCTAGCTCCTCTTACCCTTGTAAAAATCTCTTCACAAAAACTTGAAACAAACACTAAAAATAAACTTAAACCTTTGTTAAACTTTTGTAAACTTGTATAAATAATTTTCTTAATTATATCAGAATGTTAGAGGGCAAAGGGTATATATAGGATCATAAGACAAAGCCCAAAAACCAAGAAAACCCAAGCAAAAAGACAAAATAACGGAAACTCAGTAAACTGGAAATTTAGCCGTTATGAGGCCATCGGTCGACTGATACTGTTTATCAGTCGACTGATGAGCTGACCATTACAGGCCGTCAAACACCTCGTTAGTCGACCGATGAACTCATTAGTCTACCGATGACCTCGACAGTCGACTGAATAAGAAACAAAAACAAATGATGATTCCAGGCATTTTCATCAGTCGACTGAACACTTTCATCAGTCAACTAATAACACAATATCAGCTTGATTAAAACAAAAAATCTAATTTTTAAAGTGCCTTTAAAAATAGCAAATAAATTCCAAAAATTATAAAACTTTGAAAAATGATTATAAACAAGATAATACACATGTTACAAAAAATATTTTTCAAATTTCACCTCTCAAAAGAGAAATCTCTTCATTTTACAAAAAAATGTCCAAAACATAAAAACTAAACATACATGTTTTGACATTTGATTTAAACACACTTTTCAAATTTTGTAAAATGATTTTATAGACTTAATGAAATATGTATATAGTGATTGTTATGTCTAAAAACTAAGAATACAATATTTTCACAAAAATACATATTATATGCAATATTTTCTAAAACACAATAGAATATGAAACAAATGAGAATGTGTATAAATTTGTTTGTTGTTGCATATCTATATAGCTAAACCAAAAATAATAATAAATATGAAAAATATAATTTCATATTTATATAAACTTGAAAACCAAAACATGTATGTATATATATAACTATATATATACATGAAAACCAAAACTTATATGTGTGTGATATATGATTGAGCTTAAATTATTAAACACATATAATATAAACCTAGAACTAAATTGCCCAAGCTTGATAGATATTCAATGAGATCTTCTTGGTAAACATGGATGAAGTTTGAACTTGAATCTTTGACTTGAATTATGCATAGCTTCACTCCTCTATTTCCGCCAACCTCCATTTGATGTGATCGTTATGGCGTAATTTCATATAACCTCCAACTCATTATTTGTCTACAATAAATAGGAACACACAAATACTAGACAAACAACATTAGTTGTAAATTGTTTATTAGAACATCATCAAAACAAAAAGGCCAACAGATTACACCTCTAAATCCCCTATAAATACCTGAAAAATCAGCTTAAAATGAGAATCTTTTGGAGATCGAAAAAACTAAAAAGAGAACGGCATTCATCCTTAGAGAGTTTTTTTCATCAGGAACAAAGATCTTGGAGCTTATATCTTAGCTTACTAACCGAATTTTCAATTTCAAATCAACTCTTTCACAGAGTTTAAAAAAAAAACTCGCACTGAGTTATAAAACTCGTTAAGAGTTCTTTTCATACTTGCCACGTAAGTTCCATCAACCGTTTTAGTGAAGTGAGACGTTCGAATCGTCAATGAGAAGCAAACTCGATACGAATATCAAGAGAGGCATCTCATCGACACCAAGAAGAACCCATATTAAACAAAGGGAAGGATTTTCGTCGACCCTTTTCTCTATTGTAAATCGGGAATCCGATATAAGAAGTATAATTTCTTTTTCTAAACTAGTTAGAGAGAAATTGTATAAGGGGAATTGTAATTAAATTTTTTTTCTGAGTTTGTTAGAAAAAAGAATAATACAAAAATTCGATTCTAATTTCTTCTTCAATTTTCCCAACTAAACAAACCCGCTTCACAAAATTATTCCTATTTATCCCATTAAAATATCTCACTAACGAAAATTTATTCTACTTTAACAATTATTCTATTTTATATGAAAATATGCCAATTGACTATCGCGTCCTAAAGATAAAAGAGGAAGTACATACATGCAAAACGAAAGCAAAGTTTGAACTCACGTGCAGGGCATGCACCTCCGGATGCTACCACAATTGAATTTATCCCAACTGTACATCGCAAAAGCGTCGGATCCGGGTAAGATCGGGATCCGATCCGCCGCCTGTTCTTCTTCTCCAGATCCAGGATCGTGGTGGCACGCGCCGGCCTTGCGCCCAAAAATTTATCCAAATCCCTAAGAAAAATCTCTCAAAAGAGCGTCTTTTTAACTCTCAGAATTCGACTACATCTCCAAGAAAAAGAAAAAGAAAAATCAAGATCGCGACTTTGAATAAGAACAGCAATCATGAGGGGGATTTTGCTCGTTAAAGTTGGTTTTATAGACTTTGAATAAGAAAAATCAAGATCGGGACTTTAAATCAAGATCGCGACTTTTTAAAATGATTTTATAGACTTAATGAAATATGTATATAGTGATTGTTAAGTCTAAAAACTAAGAATACAATATTTTCACAAAAATACATATTCTATGCAATATTTTCTAAAACACAATAGAATATGAAACAAATGAGAATGTGTATAAATTTGTTTGTTGTTTCATATCTATATAGCTAAACCAAAAAAATTAATAAATATGAAAAATGTAATTTCATATTTATATAAACTTGAAAACCAAAACATGTATGTATATATATAACTATATATATACATGGAAACCAAAACTTATATGTGTGTGATATATGATTGAGCTTAAAAAGTATTAAATACACATAATATAAATCCAGAACTAAATTGCCCAAGCTTGATAGACATTCAATGAGATCTTCTTGGTAAACATGGATGAAGCTTGAACTTGAATTTTTGACTTGAATTGTGCATAGCTTCACTCCTCTATTTCCGCCAACCTCCATTTGATGTGATCGTTATGACGCAATTTCATCTAACCTCCAACTTATTATTTGTCTATAATAAATAGGAACACATAAATACTAGACAAACAACATTAGTTATAAATTATTTGTTAGAATATCATCAAAACAAAAAGGCCAACAAATTACACCCATAAATCCCCTATAAATACCTGAAAAATCAGCTTAAAATGAGAATCTTTTGGAGATCGAAAAAACTAAAAAGAGATCAGCATTCATCCTTAGAGAGTTTTTATCATCAACTACAGAGATCTTGGAGCTTAGATCTTAGCTTACTAACCGAATTTTCAGTTTCAAATCAACTCTTTCACAGAGTTTAAAAAAAAACTCGCACTGAGTTATAAAACTCGTTAAGAGTTCTTTTCATACTTGCCACGTAAGTTCCATCAACCGTTTTAGTGAAGTGAGACGTTCAGATCGTCAATGAGAAGCAAACTCGATACGAACATTAAGAGAGGCATCTCATCGACACCAAGAAGAACCCAGATTAAACAAAGGGAAGGATCTCCGTCGACCCTTTTCTCTATTGTAAATTGGGAATCTGATATAAGAAGTATAATTTCTTTTTCTAAACTAGTTAGAGAGAAATTGTATAAGGGGAATTGTAATTAAATCTTTTTCTGAGTTTGTTAGAAAGAATAATACAAAAATTCGATTCTCATTTCTTCTTCAATTTTCCCAACTAAACAAACCCGCTTCACAAAATTGTTCATATTTATCCCATCAAAATATTCTACTAACGAAAATTATTCCACTTTAACAATTATTCTATTTTGTATGAAAATATACCAATTGACTATCATCACGTCCTAAAGATAAAAGAGGAAGTACATACATGCAAAACGAAAGCAAAGTTTGAACCCACGTGCAGGGCATGCACCTCCGGATGCTACCACAATTGAATTTATCCCAACTGTACATCGCAAAAGCGTCGGATCCGGGTAAGATCGGGATCCGATCCGCCGCCTGTTCTTCTTCTCCAGATCCAGGATCGTGGTGGCACGCGCCGGCCTTGCGCCCAAAAATTTATCCAAATCCCTAAGAAAAATCTCTCAAAAGAGCGTCTTTTTAACTCTCAGAATTCGACTACATCTCCAAGAAAAAGAAAAAGAAAAATCAAGATCGCGACTTTGAATAAGAACAGCAATCATGAGGGGGATTTTGCTCGTTAAAGTTGGTTTTATAGACTTTGAATAAGAAAAATCAAGATCGGGACTTTAAATCAAGATCGCGACTTTTTAAAATGATTTTATAGACTTAATGAAATATGTATATAGTGATTGTTAAGTCTAAAAACTAAGAATACAATATTTTCACAAAAATACATATTCTATGCAATATTTTCTAAAACACAATAGAATATGAAACAAATGAGAATGTGTATAAATTTGTTTGTTGTTTCATATCTATATAGCTAAACCAAAAAAATTAATAAATATGAAAAATGTAATTTCATATTTATATAAACTTGAAAACCAAAACATGTATGTATATATATAACTATATATATACATGGAAACCAAAACTTATATGTGTGTGATATATGATTGAGCTTAAAAAGTATTAAATACACATAATATAAATCCAGAACTAAATTGCCCAAGCTTGATAGACATTCAATGAGATCTTCTTGGTAAACATGGATGAAGCTTGAACTTGAATTTTTGACTTGAATTGTGCATAGCTTCACTCCTCTATTTCCGCCAACCTCCATTTGATGTGATCGTTATGACGCAATTTCATCTAACCTCCAACTTATTATTTGTCTATAATAAATAGGAACACATAAATACTAGACAAACAACATTAGTTATAAATTATTTGTTAGAATATCATCAAAACAAAAAGGCCAACAAATTACACCCATAAATCCCCTATAAATACCTGAAAAATCAGCTTAAAATGAGAATCTTTTGGAGATCGAAAAAACTAAAAAGAGATCAGCATTCATCCTTAGAGAGTTTTTATCATCAACTATAGAGATCTTGGAGCTTAGATCTTAGCTTACTAACCGAATTTTCAGTTTCAAATCAACTCTTTCACAGAGTTTAAAAAAAACTCGCACTGAGTTATAAAACTCGTTAAGAGTTCTTTTCATACTTGCCACGTAAGTTCCATCAACCGTTTTAGTGAAGTGAGACGTTCAGATCGTCAATGAGAAGCAAACTCGATACGAACATTAAGAGAGGCATCTCATCGACACCAAGAAGAACCCAGATTAAACAAAGGGAAGGATCTCCGTCGACCCTTTTCTCTATTGTAAATTGGGAATCTGATATAAGAAGTATAATTTCTTTTTCTAAACTAGTTAGAGAGAAATTGTATAAGGGGAATTGTAATTAAATCTTTTTCTGAGTTTGTTAGAAAGAATAATACAAAAATTCGATTCTCATTTCTTCTTCAATTTTCCCCACTAAACAAACCCGCTTCACAAAATTGTTCATATTTATCCCATCAAAATATTCTACTAACGAAAATTATTCCACTTTAACAATTATTCTATTTTGTAAGAAAATATCTCAATTGACTATCATCACGTCCTAAAGATAAAAGAGGAAGTACATACATGCAAAACCAAAGCAAAGTTTGAACTCACGTGCAGGGCATGCACCTCTGGATGCTACCACAATTGAATTTATCCCAACTGTACATCGCAAAAGCGTCGGATCCGGGTAAGATTGGGATCCGATCCGCCGCCTGTTCTTCTTCTCCAGATCCAGGATCGTGGTGGCACGCGCCGGCCTTGCGCCCAAAAATTTATCTAAATCCCTAAGAAAAATCTCTCAAAAGAGCGTCTTTTTAACTCTCAGAATTCGACTACATCTCCAAGGGGAGGGAGAAAAAAAAAATCAAGATCGCGACTTTGAATAAGAACAGCAATCATGAGGGGGATTTTGCTCGTTAAAGTTGGTTTTATAGACTTTGAATAAGAAAAATCAAGATCGGGACTTTAAATCAAGATCGCGACTTTTTAAAATGATTTTATAGACTTAATGAAATATGTATATAGTGATTGTTAAGTCTAAAAACTAAGAATACAATATTTTCACAAAAATACATATTCTATGCAATATTTTCTAAAACACAATAGAATATGAAACAAATGAGAATGTGTATAAATTTGTTTGTTGTTTCATATCTATATAGCTAAACCAAAAAAATTAATAAATATGAAAAATGTAATTTCATATTTATATAAACTTGAAAACCAAAACATGTATGTATATATATAACTATATATATACATGGAAACCAAAACTTATATGTGTGTGATATATGATTGAGCTTAAAAAGTATTAAATACACATAATATAAATCCAGAACTAAATTGCCCAAGCTTGATAGACATTCAATGAGATCTTCTTGGTAAACATGGATGAAGCTTGAACTTGAATTTTTGACTTGAATTGTGCATAGCTTCACTCCTCTATTTCCGCCAACCTCCATTTGATGTGATCGTTATGACGCAATTTCATCTAACCTCCAACTTATTATTTGTCTATAATAAATAGGAACACATAAATACTAGACAAACAACATTAGTTATAAATTATTTGTTAGAATATCATCAAAACAAAAAGGCCAACAAATTACACCCATAAATCCCCTATAAATACCTGAAAAATCAGCTTAAAATGAGAATCTTTTGGAGATCGAAAAAACTAAAAAGAGATCAGCATTCATCCTTAGAGAGTTTTTATCATCAACTACAGAGATCTTGGAGCTTAGATCTTAGCTTACTAACCGAATTTTCAGTTTCAAATCAACTCTTTCACAGAGTTTAAAAAAAAACTCGCACTGAGTTATAAAACTCGTTAAGAGTTCTTTTCATACTTGCCACGTAAGTTCCATCAACCGTTTTAGTGAAGTGAGACGTTCAGATCGTCAATGAGAAGCAAACTCGATACGAACATTAAGAGAGGCATCTCATCGACACCAAGAAGAACCCAGATTAAACAAAGGGAAGGATCTCCGTCGACCCTTTTCTCTATTGTAAATTGGGAATCTGATATAAGAAGTATAATTTCTTTTTCTAAACTAGTTAGAGAGAAATTGTATAAGGGGAATTGTAATTAAATATTTTTCTGAGTTTGTTAGAAAGAATAATACAAAAATTCGATTCTCATTTCTTCTTCAATTTTCCCAACTAAACAAACCCGCTTCACAAAATTGTTCATATTTATCCCATCAAAATATTCTACTAACGAAAATTATTCCACTTTAACAATTATTCTATTTTGTATGAAAATATACCAATTGACTATCATCACGTCCTAAAGATAAAAGAGGAAGTACATACATGCAAAACGAAAGCAAAGTTTGAACCCACGTGCAGGGCATGCACCTCCGGATGCTACCACAATTGAATTTATCCCAACTGTACATCGCAAAAGCGTCGGATCCGGGTAAGATCGGGATCCGATCCGCCGCCTGTTCTTCTTCTCCAGATCCAGGATCGTGGTGGCACGCGCCGGCCTTGCGCCCAAATATTTATCCAAATCCCTAATAAGAAATCTCTCAAAAGAGCGTTTTTTTAACTCTCAGAATTCGACTACATCTCCAAGAAAAAAGAAAAAGAAAAATCAAGATCGCGACTTTGAGTAAGAACAGCAATCATGAGGGGGATTTTGCTCGTTAAAGTTGGGTGCTTGATTTTATTCTCAGCCCTCTCCCCTACGAATTCTCTCGCCGATGGGGTCACCCCTTCAGAGGCTAAGCAATTGAGAGACGAGGTAAAAATCTGCGATTTTCTTCCGTCTTTTTTTTTATTCCTCCTAATGCTGGGAGTTTCTTCGTTTAAGTCGCGATCACTGATTAATTGAAGTAATGTATGTAGTGTTGTTTGAAAACAAATGTTATGTTGACAATTTCTGGGTGTTTTAGATTTTAGATCAACGTATGTCCACCGAACATTCATTGAGCCAATCTTCACTCATTTTATTCCTCAATTTTCCCTTTATCAACTTCACTGCAGAAAAAAAAAAATCAAAACAATCTAACTGCATCAAAGTAACTTTGACTGTTAGATTTTTTAGTACGTAAGGAAGCCCTCAGAAGAACACGAGTGAAGATAGAATATTATTCAGCTTAGACACTCAATTAGCTTTCAAAGTACTATGAAGTACTAGCACTGAAACGATATTTAGTTATTAATTAGAATAGAAAGATAGTTATACATCAATATCACATGCAGAAAAAAATTAGGAGCAAGTATTTTCATATTGTTCTGAGAAGAAGTAACAATATGAATGAGATTTAAATTAAAAAGAGATATGGTAGCAAGATAAACCATGGATTTTATACGGGCATTTTTAAAACAATTTGAGACAAACAGTTTCTTACAAAAAAAAGCGTAATATATAGAGCCGAGGTGGATCTACCCATGAGGAAGTGGTGTCACGTGACCACTTCACCAAGAGTAGATCCGCCGCTGTGCACACCTTTTGAATGAAGTAGAAAATCTCCTGAGAAATTTACCAATATGAGCCAGACGCAGATACATGGTACTATTTACATGGGCTTGTTGTATTTGTAGGGGGAAAAGTACACATACACAAAATTGGTTTCGCGTGATTTATCATTATTTCTTTGATGGGAGCTAAGCCTTTTATCTTTGTCTTAGGTACGTGAGATGTTTTATCATGCCTTTGAGGGATATATGCAGCATGCTTTTCCTCTCGATGAACTGAGGCCTTTAACCTGCAAAGGGGAAGACACACTTGGTGGTTATGCCTTAACTCTTGTAAGCGCTCCCCTTGTTTTGATGGATGTCCATGCTAAATTGTATTGCCAATCTAGTGTATGCTTTGGGTGTTTATTCTGTTTTTTGGACTATTATCATTCATCCAACTGAACAGATCGATGCCTTGGATACATTGGCCTTGCTAGGGGATCGTGAAGGGTTTGGTGCAGCTGTTGAATGGGTTGGTAAAAATGTTCGGTTTGATATTGTAAGTATCAAAGTGCTCTACAATCTTTGTCATCATTTTACTAGCTGAGATTACACAACATATGTTTTTCCTTATTTAACATATATACCTAAATATTGTTGGCATGGGATGCATAACACTATGATTCCTTTTGTCTTTTCTTTGGCCACTTCGATCCATGAACATAAGAAAGATGCAAGAAAAGAGAAAAAAGAGATGGACATAGAAAGAGGAAGGAAAAAAAATCAAGAAAGAAAAAAAATGAGATAGAGCGAATGTAGTTTCTTTAAGTTTGGTTGAGTACTTGATGGACCAATTGATGGAAAATAAATTGGATAAGTCTGTTTAGTAACAGCCTCACAAGGATGAGTGGGGGTAATGCTGCATTAGTCTGACCCTTTTTAGACCCTGCTGTGGTGGGGGTAGGGGTGCTAAACCGTTCGGATATATCCAAACCGACTTCAATACCCGATAATGATGCGGAGATGGTAGCCGAAATCTGAAACCGACCGGATACAATTTTGGTTTCCAATATAATTTTCCCTTTTTACTCGGATACGGTTCCGGATACAGTAACCGGTTCAACTAGCGGATACGGTTCGGATATCCGGATATTCATTTTAAGGAAAAATATGAATAACAATATAAGCACTTGCTAGGATTTGAACCTTGGCCACTTAGTTATAAGGCAATTAAACTAACCGCTGGGCTACAAATGAACGTGCTATATATCTGATTCGCATATTACTTAACACAGCTTGCGTTTTTCACACTACCCCCCACCGTGTCACTAGAATCCTAGTGCTATAAACTAAATGAGACTTTTATAGTATAGGCATTTGTTCAAGGTTTAGATTAGATAAGTGATTCCATTTGTATGTATTATCTTATTCTATGTGTTTATATATATTTTTTGTCATATCCGATATATGTCAGTCATATACGTTTCCTAAATTTCGGACTTGTATCCGTGATCATAACCATATCTGATTCTTTAATATCCGAACCGTATCCGTTTCTGTTTAGCGCAGATATGGTCTTTACTTTTTCTAACAAACACATCCGTATCCATATCCATTTTTAGAAAGTGGATATAGATATGATAAATGTCATATCCGAACCGTATCCGGACTGAATGCACCCCTTGGTGGGAGCCTTCGGGCTGGGTATTTTGTTCAGCCTTCCTTAAAAGACTAAAGATCTATAGGCTTTACACAAGGCTAAAAAGAAATCTTAAAGAATTTTGAGAGATGATCAGGAATTCAGAACAACTATTGACATCAATGCTAACTGCTATGGCGTGCCTTTTCTTTTATTAACTGAAAAGAACCTGAACCTGAAGGTCCTGAACACATTTAAAGGTAATTTTCAATAAGTTGCTATAAACTTTCATTGGGTTTTCATGAGACAACTATGAACTATTTTTGGTTTTAATTTACTACCATGCAGTTAGCAGTTGATAAAGAACCTCCTAGTAGCGTTGATGGTAGTATTGAAAAGACTAATGTGCCCTTTCATACATATAGCACATAGAGATAAGCGAAGATAGAGGGGAAATATACACGATATGTGGGTCAGTTCCATCCAAAATTTATTACATGTAAGACACGTGACTACTTACAACTAACAAAATTAGTGAATGATAGTTTAGTGCAAAAATTTCATGGTGGTTTCCCTAAAAAACTCATAAAAGTTCATGGTAGTTTCTAGAGACAACTTCCCAATATATTACATAAACCACAAGCATCATTAATGTTTCAGCCAACATGATAAAATTAAAAATGTATCACATACTAATGGTCAGATCTTTCTACTTATCGGCATCAATAAAATGCACCAACAGTTTCTCACATGACCTTAATTTCTGGAAAAAGAAGGGAAGGGGAGTATGACGTCTGTTGATTGTTACAATGTTGGGACTTGTATCGACTCATGCTGTATAGTATTTATTTAAATCTTTGTACTTTGTCTTATATTTTTTTGCTATTGTATATAATTACTCTTATATATTACTGAATCATTATGGTCATCCTTATTATTCTGAAGTTGATTTACTCATCTTCTATATGGAGACAAGTTCTATATGTTCAATCTGTTCTAATACATGTGCAGGATAAAACAGTTTCTCTTTTTGAAACGACAATTCGGATTCTTGGGGGTTTACTCTCTGCTCATCTTATTGCTAGTGATTATGCGACGGTATACTTTACCTTCCAAGTACAATTTTATGTGTGCTATTCTAAGATTAAAAAAAAAATCATTTCACTGAGTAGATTTTTCCCACTCAAAGTACTATTTTACTCCTTTTCTTATTTTATTTTTGAGTTATTCAAGTTCAGTTATGGAGTGTAAAATCGATTTTTTAGTGAATGCAAATTCCTCCTTTCCTAATAAACGGATAAAGTGCCAGCTATCAAGTAACACATCTACTCTATACTCTTTTAGTTTGTTTAATTGCTAATGGAGTTGAGAAAGTTCACCTGAAAGGTTTGAAAAATGAGACAAACATAACTTTTCTAGGACTAATCAAACAAGTCTTGCACTTACTTAGACTCCTAGAACCCAATTATGTAACCACGGGTCCAAAGTCAAGTTCATATAAATTCCAAGAGGCCTCTCATGCACACAGCACACTTACTTTTCTAACATTGAGAACTTCATGTCTCGTAGGCTTCATAATGACTTGATGCAAGCTGGTTTCTCTGTGTATGTTCAAAATTTAAGTAAAGAGATACTTGATAGGCTGTTATAAATGAATTATTTGTCAAAGATCTTGTGTTTATTTTGTGAATACTTTTACATTATTTGTTTCTCAGTGCAAGTTGTCTATTACTGAATCACGCCATGGAAGTTTGATGTACTTGTTATCGCCTCTCTCGAACAGGAGGATGGACGGATGGAAACTTCACCCTATATTAGGGCATAGTCCAAAGTGTAAAAAAAGGTTATAAGATGCAGTTCGGTCACATGTGTAATACAATAAAAAAGAATACGGCTCTCAATCAGTCAACTCAAATTCCTTTTGAAATTCAAGCTGGCTAAATACAAGTACACTTAAAAGATATTGGCTTAAACGTGGCATGATAAATCAATCTGTAAGATACGCTATCGATGCTTGGGATTACACAATCAACTTGAAATTTAGACAAGAAATAATTGAAGACCACATGCTTATACAACAAGTGACCATTTTCATTAATATCATTTCTCGATCCTTTGGTTCACGTGTTGTTTGTTCTGCAAAGCTACACCATATCTTCACCGAGTTGCATCAAAATTTGGGAATCTGAATTTTTATTTTTCCTTGTATGGTTATATCCAAATAAGTGAAGAGAAGCGTGCACAAACCCTCATCACCTATTTTGACCAAGAGAAAATTTAATGTTTCCAGTTGTTAGAGGTTGGTTGGTGGAGGCTGTGGAGCAAGAATAGGGGTTCTTGGGGTTTGCAGGCATGGAATGAAGATCCATGTTAATAATCTTTATGGAAAATTGTAGCAAAAACTTTTACCTAGCTACACCAGAGGTCAGTCCTTTTGGTCGGTGCCAAATTCCTGGTGAAGGAATCTGGGGACAAGAGAGTGACTTCCCAAAAAATGAAGTAGGTAGGTAGACAAACTTAATGCAAGTCCACATGCATGCATGAAAACGTGCATACATGCACAAAGAAGGGTTGAAGGGGGTAGTTTCTTTTTCTTGGCTTCTAGGGTATGGGCGTCATATTCTAACCATTGGACTAGAAGAATGAGATTGGAGTTTGATTGCCTGATTTCCCAAAAGATAGCTTGGGCCATCTCAATTTCAAAAATCTTGCAGCTCTTATAGCTCATATATTCCTTCCGATGCCCACCACCTTCTTTCTTTTTCCCACTGCTTCAGTACAGGCCTCAGCCTGTCAGCTCTTGCATTTTAGAAATTTTAATAAAAACAAGTTATATTCAAATTCTAGTTTACTTAGGTTTGGGATTTTTATTTCTATGTAGATGTTGATTCTATGAGCCTATAAACACCCATGTTTTTAGTATTTCAGTTGGTGGAAACATTGAATGATGATTTGATATAAATCAGTGATTGATGATTGTTAGTGATGAAATCCTAATGTCTGAAGCTGTTGTGAGGGCATGAAGTCTTCACACTATTGTTTCTTTTCTTATGAAATAACGAAAATCCTGGACACCCTTTTGCAGTCAAGTCCTAATCCTACTTAGTCCCTCTTCCACTATCTTACCTTACCTACTGTGATTGACGTGCTTCTTGATGTCATCCTTGCTGAGTTTGTTGATATGCAACTGAAAACCTGTTCCTGTCTGCCTTTTGTTCTGTAAAACTGTTCCCATCTGTATATATTCTGTCATGTATAAAGCTGTTAGGTATTGATCATCTTTTGAATTTCAAATTTCTGATTTTCTTGATAGCTAATCCATCTTCTATTTTCCTTCATCTCACTTGTGCTGAATCATGTGCTGCCCACTTAGTCTTGGCCATCACCTGTCTTAGGTCCTCTCCCTCTATCCTCTATGTTTTCCAGTTCATTGTCTTTGATAGGACAGGTCCGTAGCTTTGTCTGCCCTCTCTTTCTATTTCTTTCTTTATCTACTCAGGGTTTTTTTAATTTCCCTGCTAACTTTTTCCATATGGGCGTGTATGTGTGCGCATTTGCTATTGCTGTTTTTTTTATTGGTGAGCTTTATAGGAGCATAACTACTAGCATTCAGCTTTCTCCTGAAACAAGTCTTGCTAGGGACTCATTTGTGTTCATCCTTATGCATTTTGATTGCGGACCTAGCTTTTGTTAACTCAGGTTAGGAATCAAGCTATTCTATCACTACAGAGACTACTCATTTTATCTTTTGTAGAGTTACATGTGGTTTTTTTCAGTGTTCTCGTCAGAACGCGCAAGTATAGTCCTTGATTCTTGTTAGCAGGTTTCTGCTCATTGTGAGTATAAAGCTCAACGAAGAGTATGACTATGACCAATCTATATGTTTGAGTTTTGTTATCTTTGTCCTACTTTGAGAATCTTGTTACTCCTTGATACTTGCTTTATAAACCATAACTCTCAGGCAAATATCTTGTGTGCAGTATTATATATGTTATCCCAAGTTTCAAAAGATGCCGTGCCTAATTAGTCATAATGAGAATACATATCCTTGAAACAGATCTGTATCATGAATTTAAATAAGTTTCGGAGCGAGCATGGTCATTTGCTTGCAAGTAAGAGTGATATGCTGGAATGAATTGGTCTTGGTAAGCCTTATAGGAGTACCAAGTTTTGGTCAACTACCAGCCCCATGTGTCACATAAAAGGACTCTTTTAGGTTTTGCATCATGTGCATTCATGTCAAGTTACATGTGTTATAAAAGAATTGTCTTTCTGGTAAAATCTAAATCTATATTTTACATTTCTCACCCGAGCCAATTTGAATGTTTGCCTATTATAACTACCCTCTATCTACCTTACCTATGGGGATACTATTTTGATTGGTGAACTTTTATGTTTCATCCTCCAAAGGCAAGAGAAATGGACTTGAGGGCTGTTTCGTTTTTTTGGTTCTCTCTATTCTGTTAAAAAACTGTGAAATGATCTTTCATTTTCCATAGTCACTTAAAATTTTGTTTATTGTTCTCCATGACCATATATTCAAATCATAATTCTTGATTATGACCAAACCGATTGTTTGTTACCCATTTTTGTTGAGGCTATCATCATACATTCTTAAGTACGAATATATTCTTGGCATTACTGCATATACCTTTTTGTTTTCTAAAACACCTTGCCCATTAGTCTGTAACAACTAACAACCAACACTGAAGGATGTAAAAAACAAAGGAAATGGATATGGTGTGTGCACAAATAATTTAATATTACTCATGTGATATTTGCTAATGACGCTTATTTCTTGGTATCTAGTTTGGTAATATGAATAAGCACCTTTCTATGGACTCTAACTCATATCTCTTTCTTTGACAGGGCATGAAGTTACCATCTTATGATGATGAATTGCTTCATTTAGCGGAGGATTTGGCTCAGAGATTGTTGCCTGCATTTGACACTCCTACAGGTTATTTGTTTGTTCATGTAGTTAGAGCATTAAACAACAAAACTAAGTCTTTATTCCAAATCTTTGTGGCCAGCTAAATAAATCCTTTTGCCATTCAGCTTTGTTAGAAGCCATCTCCTTTGGTAATTGCTGTCTTTTTCTTTACCGCTTCAACCCCATTGCATTCAGGCCTGCATCTCTCTACCCACTCCATCAACTACCTCCCTATCACTTCTCCTAACTGACATTACCAAATGATCTTGTTAGATTCTCCTTCATTTCCTCATTCTAAGCTATGTTCAACTTCTTATCTACTCGCATATATCTTATCTTTTATAAAATTGCCATTCATCCATTCAACACACTCAGTTTTGGTTATATTCATCAACCTATAACATTCTGATCTATAGGGTATGACAAGCTCTATTTTACGATCATGTAATACTTTAAAAGTGTGTATCCATTTTAACCACTTCGCTTTGATCTGTAAACATCCTACTCTTATCTTTCAGCATCATGATGAATGATCAATCCTAAGCAGCATAAGTAATCAGTTCTCGGGTATTATTTGTCATCAGTGTGCGCTACACCCTCAAATATTTTTCATTAGTTTTGCTATATCTACAGTCCATCTATTATATTTTTGCTATAGTAAAAATATTTTTCATTAGTTTTGCTATATCTACAGTCCATCTATTATATTTTTGCTATAGTAATTCTATACTTTTAACTCTATACCTTCTTCCTTGCTTTCTACTTTAGAAAGTTGCCCATTAACATAACAACAAAGGATTATGCAAATGGAGGGAATCCCCAAGAATTAATTGAGCTTATTAAGACAAGATTCTTCAGAATTTTGGAGGCATGACATTAGTTCTGAAATTAATTCTCAAAGATAGTTGCATCGCGAAGTCATTATACTCTTGGCTAACCTGTTGAACACCTGCAAATTTTAACCTGTTGTCAAGCTTGAGAATTATGACTCTTTGTCCTATCTATTATTCTACCTGCGGTGTCCACTGGTCACCTGACAGTATACAGGATTGACATTCTCGTTATTCTTAACCATAACTTTCCATCTTTGTGGAAATATTAATGGATAACATTTTGTAGAATATTGATCCTTTTTTCCTTTTTTTAAAGAAGAATAACATTCCGGTCCATAATAGATTTTTCTTGTCCTTTTGCATCAAAAGAATTGCTCGTCTTCAATCTCATAGAGCCATGGTGAAATACGAAAACTATTTTACGATTAAGTTACAATAGCCAACCACACTTATAGAAGATTTTATTAGTCTTGTTAAAGTATAGAATTATAACTCTCAACCTTCATCATAACTTTAGAGCTTTGATGTAGTGGAAGTGTCTTTTGACATTGACATTGTATCAGACCACCCAATTTCAAATCCTACTATCCACAATTTTCTAAATTGATAAAAAGAAGTATACCACTCTGTGCCCATAAATGGCCCCTCAGCTTGTTGGAGCACATTAGAATATAGAAGGCTAAATGACACTTAAAAATACCTTATCGTTTCACCACCTTTACACTTAAATACCCTAAGTTGTAAAAAGTAGTACTTTTATGCCATAAGTTGTAAAAAAGTTGTAAAAAAACTAGTACTTGAATACCCTATTGTTTCACCACCTTTGCACTTAACTATTCTAAGTTATAAAAAGCAACACTTTAATTCCCTAAGTTGTAATAAATTAACACTTTAATACCCTAAGTTGTAATAAAATAGCACTTTAATACCTTCTGTTTGTTGTCAGGACATATTTCTAGCAATATTCCCATGATAACCAAGAGAAGGTACTAACGTGCCAGTTTTTTTATAACTTAGGGTATTAAGTGTTACTTTATACAACTTAGGGTATTTAAGCGTAAAGGTGGTAAAACAATAGGGGCATTTGAGTGCCATTTAGCCAATGTAAAATTATAAGTTATAACCCTTGACCTTCACCATAGCTTTAGAATTTTGGTTTAGTGGCGGGGTCTTTTGACAAGATACACTTATTAGTAGAGTATATTATTTTGAATATAGATATTTTATCCTCTGTTATTTATTATTTGAAGCTCTTTTCATTCTGTATATTTCCCTTCGAATACTACAATACTACTGAACTACCTCATTTATGCATGCTTAAACTGATAGTCTGTTCTTACTTTCTTTTTTGTTTCAAAACAAATATAAATCTTTCCTTTCTAATCCATATCATTAAGAGTATGATGTATCCATTGATAGTGAAAACGAATGGAAAAATAGGATTCATGAATCGTAAACAAAAAGTTTTGCGATAAATGCATTTTTGTTGTTGTATTCGTTGACAATGTCCCTTTTCTTCTAAATTATTTGATCTGTGTTTTCTAGGAATTCCATATGGCTCTGTAAATTTAATGCACGGAGTGGATGAAAATGAAAGCAAGGTAGAAACTTGTTTATATTTTCTCTTTACATTTGTAAACTACTTTTATTGCTTCCCACTCTTTAGTTTCTGGATGGGTTAAAGACTATTTTCGTTTTCGACCTTGTCTGTTTCACTTTATAATAAGAGGGCATGCGTTACTGACAAAGTCATAATAGAACTTTTGTAAATTTATTCTACAAATTAAACTCCACATAGATGGCATATCTAGTTATCATGGCTAAACTTTTTCACCTAACAACATCTTAGATGTAGGGGTGGGCAACGGGCTGTGCTCAGTGGCGAGGTGAGCCAGCCCACGACTCACAGCGAGTTGAGCGAGCTGTGTTTTGTCGCTTGTTCTCGGCTTAGAGCTCAGCCCAACCCGCTCTCGAGCCCGAGAATGTGAAGCCATAACATGGGTCGGCCCACTTGGCCCACTTAATTATTTTTTTTTGTTATTTTTTAATATTTAATTATTTTTAATAGGTTTTTTCAATATTGTTCAACACTTGAGAATTATATATAAATAGCAGACTAACAATGACATGATTACAAAATTGGAAAAAAAATAATTTTATTAAGTAAAATTGTATATTTGCATACAATTACAGAGAGAACCATTACAAACACAGAGATTTAATGCAGTTCGGAGGAAGTTTTACATCAATGAGTAGCATAATATTGTTCCATTAGTTAAAAAATAAAAGAACAAAATAAATTATAATAAACTTTAAAGAAAAAAGATATTACTACCAACTAAATGCGAGCCCACAGGCCGGGACAAATGAGCCAACCCACTCATATGCAGGCCCAGCCCCTCACTAGGCCTTGTGGGCTGAGCGGGTCGTTGGCTCGCATTTGGCTTGGGCCGACCCAGTATAGTCCCGC